>NW_006921783.1:5651038-5679724 GCF_000298275.1 Orycteropus afer afer | reverse complement strand
TCATGGGAGAAAGAAGGGCAGCTTATGCACAGGGAGACAGCTCAAGGGGCAGGAGAGTATGGAGGGATGGACACTGGGAAGTGGTACTATGGGAAGGAAGTGGGAGGGGAGCTGTTGCATTGTGGTAAACTGTGGTCAGTTACATGAGACAAAGTATATGTGAACTGCTGTATGAAAAGTGAATTTGCTCTGTAAATCTTCACCCAAATCACAATTTAAAAAAAAAAAAATACATCTGTGGTCAATGGACAGAATGATAGGTCACATGTGGTGAGAGTATACCGGGTCAAACTCATCACATACATACTTTAAATATATGCAGTTTATTATTCATCAGTTAACACCTCACTGAAGTGGGGGGAGAAAAAAAAATTCCAGTAGAGTAGTTTTTGCTTGTTAGTCAGATTCTTTTAGGTTATTCTCATGTTTATTTTTCTTATAAACTTTAAAGTTAGAAATCAAGTTACCAAAACAATCCTGCCATTACTTTTTAAAATTGGACTAGTGTTATTTATAGGGAATTGCTATCTTTATCATATTGAATATTCCTAAATATTGTGTTCCATTTGTTGCTGTTATAAGGGAAATCTTTTCTTTCATATTTATTTTCTAGCTGGTTGTTGTTTGGATATAGAAAAGTTGGCAGGTGGCTACCTTACTTCTCTATTGTTTAAGTAGTCTGTCAGTGAATTCCCTTGTGGTTTCCAAGTATCCAATCTACATCATCAGGTCGCTGAAACAACCAGGAAAGGAAGGGGAGTGAACTTCAGAGCTCTGATCATAACAACACAGACCTTGCCTCTCCTTTTCTAGTTGTCATACTTCATATCTTCATATTACTTCCTCTTCCTTCTCTTAGTACTTTTTCTTTTATTTAATGTGAAGGTAGTAACCTCTTTGTTGTACCCAAGAATGTCACACTTAAAATTTTTTATTCTTAAAAATTTATTTAGAAATTACTTCTCCAGAAGAAGGAACTACTATACAGTGGATATCATCTGTGGAAGCAAAAATTGAAGATAAAAAAGTTAAAGGAGAAGATAAACTAACTTCAGGAAAGTTGGAACATCTCAGAAAGGAAAAGGTTAGAAAAATGTCTTAAGCCCAAAGAGTACGTTTTTCTGACTTAGTGACTTTTTCACTGGATGTGTGTTACTCGGTTGGTAAAAGTAAATATTGTTTGCTAAGGTAAAAGATTAAATACATTAGATTGGATTTTATTTTAGTGCAAACTTAAAAGCAAAGTAAACATTTGTGCTGTGGCGGAACATTTTAAAGTTTGAAATTCAACTTTATTATTATTTCTCACTCCTGTGGAGCTGCCAGATTCTGGCCTGAGGCTGTACTCCTCAATCCCCTTTTGATAAAAATAAACTTTAGGCCCCTTCCTCTGTGTTAAAAGGAGCTCTGGTGGCACAGTGCCTAAGGCATTCAACTGCTAACCAGAAGGTTGGCGGTTCAAACCCAGAAGCTGCTCCGCAGAAGGAAGGAAGATGGGGCAGTCTACTTCTGGAAAGATTTACCTCCTTGGGAACCTAATGGGGGTCACTATGAGTCAGAATCGACTCGATGGCAGTGAGTTTGGTTTTTGATTTTCTGTATGTTGAACTCACAGGTTTAGAAGTATTTCCTCCGATAGTAGGGATTAGAGAGTTAAAGTTCTTTAGAAACCTTTATAATATATATATATATATATTTAGTTATATAGATATATATATAATTTGAGAAAAGGATAAGTATAATACATACAGAAGAAACAAGTCTCTTGTTGTCATGTGTGCTGTTTACTTATATGTTGCTGATGAAGTGTGTTTGGCTCACTTCAGAGGTTACTCTGGTAGTGCTTTAGTAACCTGGCATCCGGAATGTGGTCGTCTTTTGTCTTGAGAATGATGAAACAAACAATGATACATTAATATAAATAACACATTACTCATGGCCAAAACTGTTGGCTGTCAAGTCGATTCCAACTCATAGTGACCTTACAGAACATAGTAGAACTACCCCATAGGGTTTCCAAGGCTGTAAATCTTTACAAAGCATCCTGCTCTTTCTTTCTCTCACAAAGCAGCTGGTGGGTTCAAACTGGCGTGTGGGTTCAAACCATGGATCTTTCAGTTAGGGTTAGAGCTGAGTACTTAACTGCTTTGCCACCAGTGTCCCTTTTTTATTCATGGTAGTGACACTTTAATATGAAGAAAGTGTAGCTAGATAGATTTCATTCTTTGAAGGTCTTTTTTTTTTTTTTAATTTTTATTGTGATTTGGGGAATTTGACTGTTAACCAGAAGGCTGGCAGTTCAAACCCACCAGCCACTCCTTGGAAGGAAGATTGGGCAATCTACTTCCATAGAAATAATACCTTGGAAACCCATGAAGGGGTCGCTATGAGTCAAATTGACTCGACAACAGTGAGTTTGATTTGGTTTTTATTGTGATTTGGGTGAAAGTTGACAGAGCAAGTTCACTTTCCATACAGCCGTTCACATATACGTTGTCTCCTGACATTGACTGCAATTTCCCACAATGCAACAGCTCCCCTCCCACTTCCTCCCCATAGTTACCTCTTCCCTGTGTCCTTCCCTCCCATGCAGTCCTGCCCCTCTGAACTGTCTCCCTGTACATAAACAGTCCTTCTATTCTCCCATAATTGATCTCTCCAAGGAGTATAGCTACCTAATGTAAATGTTCAGTTCATATGCCTGTCTTTTGTTTGGCTGGTAGCCACAAGAGTGGGTTCTATTCCAGACCTAAAGGGCAGCTAGGGACCATAGTCTCAGGGGTTCCACTGGGCTCTATCAGACTGGCAAACCTGGTCTTTTTTTTTGTTTGTTTGTTTTTAATGATTTTGAGTTTTGTTCCACACTGTTCTCCCACTTTATCCAGGCTCTCCTACAGAGATGCCCCTCCCAGTGGTTGACAGTGGTGGTCGGGCACCATCTAGTTCTTTTGGTCTCATAGTCATATAGACTGAGGATGGCATGGTGTACCAGTTGCTTGGACAAATTGTTTCCATGTGTCGTTGGTTTTCTTCATTCTGTTTGAAGGTTTTTTGTCTATGAGAGGGTGTGAAATGTACCTAATATCTGCATATTTTAGGGCTTGAAATATAACCAAAAAGTTTCATATGCTACTAAATTATTCCAGAAAGAAACTGTTGTTATTACTTGATAACATCTGACAATTTATTTGGCTAATATCCACAGTGGCCCCTTTGCTTCACTTTTCAGATAAACTTCCTCCGGAATAAACACAAAATTCATATCCAAGGAACTGACCTTCCTGACCCAATTGCTACATTTCAGCAACTTGACCAGGAATATAAAATCAATTCTCGACTGCTTCAGAATGTTCTAGATGCAGGCTTCCAGGTGCCAACTGCAATCCAAATGCAGGCCATTCCGGTGATGCTGCATGTGAGTGTCCAAGCCTAGAATGCCTCTCACATTCCTTTTTCCATGTGTTTGCTTCCTGTCTTTCTCATCGAAATTCCATTTCTGTCTAATCTCCCTGTTGAAATATTTTCTCTTGTTTTTAAGGCCCATCTCAAATGCCCGTGCCTCCATAAAACTTGTCTTGAGGCCTATAACTAGATGTAATTTTTTCCCTTTAGTAACACTTTTCTCCTAAGCCCCTTATTCTCCATGATTATTTAGTGGGCTTTTTTTTTTCCTTGTGGTGTTTATCTTACATTTTAAACTACCATGTATTTGCCCCAATTATATTTGTCTTTTCCGTTTTACTAGAATGCAAACTCTTTGAGAATGGTGACTATGTTCTCTTTATTCACTTTTGATTTAGCTTATAATACCCAGGAACTATTTCAGAAATAGAGATGCTTTCTAAAACTTCTGTACATACCTGATTTAGGTTTTTCCCCAATACTTTTTATTATTGAGATGTAATTTACATACAGTAAATACATTGGTTTTAAGTGCACAGTTCAGTTGAGTTTCAACAATGTAATCACCACCTCATTGACGATATGGAACATTTCTATAGTCCCAGAAAATTCTCTTGTGCCTCTTTTTTTATTTAGTTCATTTAGTTTTCATCTCACCCAGAGAGGTGTGTAGAGACAACCACTGTTGTGATTTCTAACACTAACTAATTAGTTTTGTGCCTTCTAGAATTTCATATAAATGGAATCATACATTATTCACTCTTTTATTTCTGTCTTCTTTTGCTCTGCGTAATGTTTGTAAGGTTCATCCATATTACAAATATTAGTACTTTGTTACTTTTTATTGCTGAAAGTTTTCCATTTGATTGACTATATCACAGTTTGTTTATCAGTTCACCTGGTGATGGACATACAGGTTAACAGGTTTTTGGAAATGAAATTGTTTAAAGAGAAACTTTGTACAGATGAGTTTTTCCTCCACATAACCAAGATAATCTTGAGTTCTGGTAGCCCAAGGATATGTGTTATTTTTTGTCCATACTAGTTCTTTTCATTCTTTAGGAACTGAACTGAGAATACATTTGAATGATGTTGTTGACTCATACTATAGTAAATTTACCTTTCATTTTCATTTAAGATTGTTTCTGTCCTGACTTTAGCTTAAAGCTTTAAAAATCTCAGAGATTATTTGAAAGTTGTCACTTATAAATGACTCTGTCACTCAGGTCATAGCCACTTTTGTGTGTGTGTTTCTGTTAGGGGTGTAAATATATATGTAACGAACATTTGCCATTTCAGCATACTTCATATATATAATTGAGTGACGTTAATTATGTTAATTGTGTTCAATCATCACCATTTCCAAGTTTTTCCCAACACCCTTAACAGAGGCTCTATGTCCCCTATGCGATGACTCCCTTTCCCCCATCCCTCTTGGCTAACCTTGATAACCAATAGTAAACTTTGTTCTGTATATACTTTTCTATTCTAGACATTCCACATAAGGTGAATCATAGAATATTTGGTTTTCTCGACTATTTAACTCAGCATATTTTCAGTGTTTACTCATGTTGCATATATCAGGACACAGCCACCTTTCTTTTCTTAATTTTAGCCATTCTGTATTTTATTAACATCTTCCCTAAGGATTGAGCACTATAAATACTAGTGCAAAAAGTTGATTTTGTAATTTTACTTTGATAAAAAGAGTTTAGTAGGAGAGAAATATTGAAATGAATGTGTATAGTAGGATTTGTGAATAATATTTGGATTTTAGTTACCTGCATTCTTTACCCAGTCCAGGTAGTGCAAATGGACTCAAGGAGCAATGCCCAGAAACTCCTTAGAGGTGGTGGTGGCCAGGATGGGAGATGTTAGAAAAGCAATTGTTGCATAAGTTAACAAAACAGATGGGGACTTGAATGATTGGATTCATTATAACTTTGTTATTTTCTGTGGCTGGGAGCTTTATTTGACTAGACTGAAAAATTTAGGCACTTTTCCTTGTACTTAACACACTCTATGTTTTCAGGGTCGGGAACTTCTGGCTTCTGCTCCTACTGGATCTGGAAAGACTTTGGCTTTTAGCATTCCCATTTTAATGCAGCTGAAACAACCCACAAATAAAGGCTTCAGAGCTCTGATTATATCACCAACAAGAGAACTTGCCAGCCAGGTATATGTAGCTTTTGAAAAGAATATGTTTGGTGTTTGCTCTGGTGATCTTTCTAGTACCAAAAACCCCACTGCCATTGAGTCACTTCTGACTCATAGTGTCCCTCCATTGGGTTCCCAAGGCTGTAAATCTTTTTGAAAGTAGATTGCCTCATCTTCCTCCTGTGGAGCAGCTGTTGGGTTTGAACCACCAACCTTCTTGTAAGCGGCCAGATGCCATATCTGCTATGCCACAGAGTCCTTGATCTTTCTAATACAGTCTCAAAAGAATAAGGTCTACATCTCTGTGTTGACCAAGTATTCTGTACAGAGCATACTGTTGCTTTTTCTCTTACTGCATATGAGCAAGTCTTATAAGCCTTTTTATAATTTTCTAAGAGATGATATTTTAATTTGTACTTCTTGGTAACTGCTTCAAGATCCTTAAAATTGAAAGGCTATTGTAATATACATAGTTCCTCTCTAGGATTTATTTTTCTTATGTAGAAAAATGAAACCTCATCAGATTTTAAGAAAGTAAAACTACATAGTAATCTGTTCCACTCTCCCAGTATGGTTAAGTAATATAAAATATATTCCAAGAAGTATGATATGGTATTGTAATTTTGCTGTATACTAAAATGAATATGTAAAAAATTACAGAAATGGTGGTTTTGTCTCTTAGAACTAGTTTACTATGCCTGAAGAAACTACTGAATCTTACCAGGCATTGACATTTTGAAAAGCTGAGAATCCAAGATGCTCTACAGATTATTGCAGGCTTAATGCTAGATATTCATGGGTCTGAAATTAATTAATTTTGTTAATAATGTGAGAAATTCCTAAGTATCTTAGCAGCTAATTTTTTAAAAATTTTATTTTCTGTTTTAGATTCACCGAGAGTTACTAAAAATCTCTGAGGGAACAGGATTCAGGATACACATGATTCACAAAGCAGCAGTGGCAGCCAAAAAATTTGGACCAAAATCATCTAAGAAATTTGGTAAGGGAGTCATTCTTGGACATGTAAGGGATTTGGAAGTTACAAGCCTTTGTACAACTACCTAAGAGTTGTTAAGTACAGTCCTATATATAATTGGTTTGATTTTTAGAGATGCTAAAAGAGACCCCCTTCCTACTCCTACCCAGGAACTATATAAATATAGACTAATGATTCTTTACCAGAGATATCTCTGGCTTCCCTGCTGCCCTGGAGACATTCGTCAATATCTAGAAACACTTAATTGTCAGCAGCTGGTGAGGGAAGCTGTTACCATATACAGGGTAGAGCCTGTTAAACATCCCACAATGCACAAAACAGCCACCCACAATGAAGACTTACTTGGCCCAAAATGCCAGTCGTGCTGAAGTTGAGAAACTGCTTTACACCAATGAGTTGCCATGTGGAACCCTAAAAAACACTCTGTCAAAGAAAGAATGGCTTACATCCCTACCCTTACATCATCCAGAGAATATGCTTTTCCTTGTCTTTTATCTCAAACTTCTGAGTAAAACTCCATTTAAAGAAAGGGTTGTTCTGGGGGGAAAAAAAAGTTTGGAAACGGAACTGCTGGATTATAATGTTCTTGCTGCTTAGAATAAAAGAGGAAGGGTATAGCAGTTTGTGCTATGATGGGTTGAAAAAATGCATATATTGGCTTTCTAATAGGAATTTTGTTGTTGGCTAATGAGTATAACCACTGCCTGCCTTCCACTTCAGGCTATCAACTGAAGTTCAAGGAGGATGAATTCCCAAGATCAGGAGGTATGATTCTTGTTTTTAAAATTTGTACCATTTATTTTTCCTATAGATATTCTTGTGACTACTCCAAATCGACTGATTTATTTATTAAAGCAAGATCCTCCAGGAATAGACCTAACAAGGTACAGATAATATTCTCATGTCCCTTATGGGTTTTAATTTGATTATATTTTGTTCTCAATAGCTTGTAGTATTACTGTTTAGAGCTTGCTCTCTGCTCCAACACATTTAGTCAGTGTTGGTGCTTAAAATAATGGCTTTCATTAAGCCTACAGAAAATACTTTCTGTTCTGTAGAAGGTTACATATTTTTATAAGCAATTAGAACAGAATTCCCTAGACCTTTTCACATCTTAGTAATGGCCGTGGAGTCATGAGGTTTATGTGAATCTCTGTCATTACTGATTAGAATCTCCTGTGTTTGAGGTTTACCTTTCTCCTGCTTATTTTTCTTTAACTTTTCTCTATTATGATAAAATCGATCTGAGAGCAGCATCTTGCTCTGACTTCCTCATGTGTTCCCACAGTTTAATGATGTTTCTTGGATCTTCCAGTTCAATATCCACCAGTGTTTTGTTATTTCTTAGTGTTGAGTGGCTTGTAGTAGATGAATCAGACAAACTGTTTGAAGATGGCAAAACTGGGTTCCGAGACCAGCTGGCTTCCATCTTCCTGGCCTGCACATCCCACAAGGTCAGAAGAGCTATGTTCAGTGCAACTTTTGCGTATGATGTTGAACAGTGGTGCAAACTCAACCTGGACAATGTCATTACTGTATCCATTGGGGCAAGGTAATAGTTCTTCCATATTATGCCATTGCATTCTTTAAATACAAGTCACTTTTTTAGACTCAAGGTGATCAGTTGTTTGGCCTACTATTAATAAGGGAGAGAGTTTTACTGAGAAGATTGTGTTCTTTTAAGTCTTGATTGATTAGGGATTTTCAGTTTTAAAATAATCCTAAGGGAGTCTCAAAGTATTCCTGTCTTACTTTTAGATGATCTTTCCTATACCCACATGAGCCTTGTGGCCATCCAGAGGAGTTAGCTTCTTGAGTGGCTTAACTAGGAACACAGAGAAGGGAGCTGATGTTACTGATGACTTGGTTTATGATTCTTTTCAAAAATCATTTTGAGAAGCATTTTATGCTAAATAAATACTCAATGGTAGAAAAATGGTTACGGAGATTAGGATATGGAGTATTACACAATTCATGAAATGATAACTGTGAACACTAGCTATTTGGAAAAGTGCTTCTAAATACCATAATTAGTTAAAAAGAAGCCAAATTGCATCATAAAGGATGCCCTTGTCTACTTAAAACTCACGTGAAAGAAAAGAAAGCAGAATGAACTTACCATAAACATTTAAAGACAGACAACAGAATGTGAAAAATATTTGTGGCACTATAATATATTGCAGTATCCTGTAGAGTGTTACATTTTGACTCAGGAACTGTGTAAGAGACGTGTTAATTTGAGTGACAGGAAAGGCAAAAATAAATTCTTGACTTGAATATACCAAAATGTCAAAGTTTATTCTAAAATGGTTCAACTATGGGAAATTCATTTTATTCTTTATGCTTCTGTACTTTGCAAGTTTTCTAGAAGTGACATGTTACTTTTATAATTGAAATATTTAAAAATAACAATTTTGACTAGAAAATTCAAGTGTAAATAATTAAGTATTTATATTGACATTAGACAAGTTGATTTTGTTAAGGTTGTAGGGACATTTTAATTTATGTAGATTTCAGGGAAATAAAGCAAAAATTGGCTCTTGCAAACTATGAGATTTATGTTCTCTTCAGGAATTCTGCAGTAGAGACTGTAGAACAAGAACTTCTCTTTGTTGGATCTGAGACTGGAAAACTTCTGGCCATGAGAGAACTTGTTAAAAAGGTATATTTGGACTCATTCTTGAAATTTGATAAAGGTCATCAAGCCTTATGTTATTGATAGGAAGCTGAGCACTATTCCTGCATCATATTTAGTAATTCCGTGTAAGATTGTTAAGAAGCACATTGGGCTAGCTCTTGTCCTCAGGAGGAGAGGCTCATCTCACAGAATATGGTACATCTTATGTTCTCAGCTCAGGGTAAACTGGGAAAAGACCGACCTGATGCCCTGAAAGCCTTGTTTTTCTGTATCTGCATATACATATCTGCCTCTTAAGTCCCCCATCCCTTCTCTGTTTTCTTACAGAGAAACTGGGGCATTAAAAAAATGAGTACTCTGAGTGAGGCTTTCTGTTTTCATCTTTTCAATAAGTATTGAGCAGAAGCCATAGTTAGTTAAATGCTGTGGGGAAGGGGAGAATTAAGAGAAATACAAAACCTAAGCCCTTCCCTTGAACATCTTATTTAGGAGGTAAATATACTTATGTAAGATAGTTTATGATAAACCTTAAAAAACATTATAAAGTTTTTTCTTAAGCATCCATGAAGTCATAATGGGAATATCAGGGTGAGATTAATTGATTAGGGAAAGCCTTATGGAGAAAATGCTATAATCTGAGTCTTAAAGGATGTGTAGGCCCAAAAAAGTGGAGGGGGAGAGGGTATTGAAGGGTAGCAGCTTGAGTTAAATCTAAGAAGTGGAGAGGAACATGATGGATTTGGAACCAATGAAGAGGCTGCTTGGGTAAAGCAAAGAGTTTGAGAGACTGAGCATTCATTATTACTCTAGAATGTTGAGGAACGAAAGATTACTGGAATTAGCAAAATGGATACTACAGTTAAAGTTGATTAAAAATAGAGCCATTGTAGAGAATGGACAGTGAGGAAGATGGAAGCAGATTTAGATCACTAGTTGAAGAAATTTGGCAGTGAAAAATGTGCTAAATTGAATTGGGTTCATGTACTGAAATTATATAATGAAATGTTGATCAGTTGTAGTCCTGGTTATGGGTTATATGTGCTGATTTTTGCCTTTCTTTTAGGGTTTCAATCCACCTGTTCTTGTTTTTGTTCAGTCTATTGAAAGAGCTAAAGAACTTTTTCATGAGCTCATATATGAAGGTATTAATGTGGATGTTATTCATGCAGACAGAACGCAGCAACAGGTAAAGTCAAATACGTATTTTCAACACCATAAAGATCCACTAAATTACAAAAATTTTGACATTAAATTTATGAATTACTTGTTTCCCATTCCTAGAATGGTACTAAAATATTTAATATGTATTCTGTTAAACAGAGAGATAACACTGTCCACAGCTTCCGAGCAGGAAAAATCTGGGTTCTTATTTGTACAGCCCTGCTGGCAAGAGGGATTGATTTTAAAGGGGTGAACTTGGTGATCAACTATGACTTTCCAACCAGCTCAGTGGAATATATCCACAGGATAGGTAAGTTGTCTTGTTTTCCCTCTGTCCCCCACCCATCTATCTTAGCATCTCTCCTGTTCCTTTCAAACTTGCTCAGTTTTTGAAAGCTGTGAAAATCTGGTGACCTGTATCTGAATTTTGAAGGTCTCTTTACTTAAAAATTTTTTTTTTTTAATGATCTGATTTCTTTCAGGTCGAACTGGAAGAGCAGGACATAAAGGAAAAGCTGTTACATTTTTCACTGAAGATGATAAGCCATTATTAAGAAGGTAAATTAGGAAAATTAACTTGGAATTAAGTTGGCAAAATTGCTTCATTATTCTTAAATGTATATTCATTTAATACACAGTTTCATCAATTCAAAATGGCTATGTCCCGAATTCTGTTATTGTACTAGTCAGCCACTTTCAACCATTAGAAAAGGTAAATGGATCAAAGGGATTTGTTTTTGTTCTTCCATTATTAAAATTTGGAAATATTCATGATGGAATATTCATTATTAAGTTTCAAACTCAAACAATTCTCCCACTAGCCATCATTTGATATTACTCACAAAATAATACTAAGGTTTTTTAATTAGTAAATTAGTTTAATAATAACCACCTAGTTCTATTTAGCTCAGTCAACTTGATCTTAATGTGGCAGTTACCTTCTCAGTAATCCACTGTGATCATGCCTAGTGATCACTGGTAATGTATCAAAACATTTTACCTTTTGGGTAACTTTAGTTTTTCTTACATTGTGCCAGAGGATTTACGTACATAAACATCAGCTTGTCAAGATAACAAATGATGTTTTGGGGTTCATTTTTCAGTGTTGCCAATGTTATACAGCAGGCCGGATGTCCTGTACCAGAATACATAAAAGGTTTCAAAAAACTGCTAAGGTACAATCTTGAATTTACCTGGAGTTGAATGCTCTCACTCTCTGTTTCTCTCTGTCTCTCTCTAACACTGCATGTATGTTACTGCTTTCACATTCCCTCTTGCACATTGTAGTTCTGATGATCATACTACTTTTAGAGCATTTTAAGATAAAATTTTTGTTTTTGAGTATATGTGAATACAAATGATCTTTGCTTGTTAGTTTTTTTTGAAATTTTAAGTATTCTGATTAAAAAAAAACTTTCAATGTGAGTAAAATGTGCTTAGACTTATTTTAGTTCGTAAATCTAATGGTAAAAAAGCCATTGATTGGCCAGAATCAAACTCTATGTAATGCTTGTTTGACATAGAACATAGTTGACGCAGGCTGTATTTTAATCAGAATCCGTGTGGAATTTTTTTTGTTTTAATTGGTTGAATTTATCCCTTTTGGTTACCTCTGAATGCTAATAAGTAATCTGTTATATTAAAATGGATACAGCCTCCACTTTAAACCAGTAAGTAGTTTAAAAAATGAATTTTATGATCAAGAACCAAAACTAGTTTTAGTGTTGGTGCTTCTAAATTAAGTTGCACTTAATTCTTTCCTTCTTACTATGTTAATTTCAGCAAACAAAAGAAAAAAATGATTAAGAAACCATTGGAAAGGGAGAGCATTAGTACAACTCCAAAATATTTCTTAGAAAAAGCTCAGGACAAACGGTGAGTATATGGTAAGAAATAGTTCTCTTTGACTCCATTCTATAATGAGGGTAGGCATTATTTTTCCTTAGGATAAATTTTTAGAAGTGATATATCTCAGATTGTCTGTGATTTAAGAATTTGGATGAGTCAATTTTGGAATTTTTCTGTCTCTGTACACTAATGATCTATTTTTTCCATCTTTGAAAATATGGTTTCAATTCACTAATAAGTAGAATTGATAGTGCCAACCATCTTCACATAGCTTGCATCAGAGGATACTTCTGAGGCTAATAGTTATAACTATTGACTTAAATTGAATATTCTTGAAGCTGCATATTCTGGGCAGGATTTCAGGGTGATTTGAGTCTTATGTTGAAACATGTGACTTGAGTAAGTTTGTAGTAGCTTAACTGAATTTTGGGAGTATTTTAAAACAGATTTTTAGTATATACATAGGACCTCCTTTATACCCATTACTGCTAGGAAGTAGACTGATAAGAGTAGCTCAAAATATTCTGAACAGCTGCCAAAGGGGCAGGGAGGCACCATCCTCTGACCTCCTCTAAACACACAAAAGGAAGACAGAATCATCATCAATAGCCCAAGGCCTATTCTTGCGAGGCCAGACAAGCTGCCTTCCTCCAGCCCTTTCACCAACCGTTCCTCCTGCAACACCTACCACCACTCCGCTGGGTTCAGTAATTCACTGCAGTGGCCACATAGAACTCACAGATTATAGGGTTTAATAGGGAAGTACCAGGCTACAATTAAAGTTCAGGAACAACATTCAGTCTCTCTCAGCCCACCATCTCTCAGCCAACAGTCTCTCATAGTCTCTCTGCCAGCAGTGTGTGTCTCTCGGTGTCTCTCTCAGCAATATGTGTCTCTTGCATCTCTTTCCCAGCAGCACATGTCTCTCAGGAACATGTGCCTCTCAGGAGTGCGTTTCTCTTAGCAGCACATCCTTCTCAGTCTGCAGTCAGCCAGAGACTTCTGCCTCTAAGAGGCCTCCTTTTGAGCCTGGCAGAGTGGCCAAGCTAGCCAATCATAACATCAGAATTCTAAGCACCTGAGAGACAGCGAACTTCCCAGAACATTGCTTTGTGCTGCTCTCAACAGAAAAACCCCAGGTGGAAAACTTTAATAATCAGGAGCTCCTCAGTTGCTCACAGCAAATTCCACCACAGAGTTCACAAAGACTTATGGCTAGAAAAGCCATACCAGGTAATTTACTACACCACAACAGCTACTCTTTACTATTTAAGGAAAATAGTACTCTTCAAATTATACCAGTACCAGCTAATACATGGTGTTACAATTGCTTGATTATAATAACTTATTGTGTAGGTGTTTTTTTTCCTTCCCTTAAGAGTACCATAAGTGACCAAGGATACTATAGTTACCTAATAAGTTAATGCTTCTTTCTGTCACCTTACATCTGTTCTGTGGAAGTCATTAGAAAACTGTTCTCATCAACAAGCATGTACTGAGTACCTATGGTCTTGCCAGGTACTTGGGAGTGGTAGGGAATACACCAAAGTATAAAATGAGACTCGTTTCATACTATGGAAAGGATAGTAGTATACGTGAAATAGTAATTTTAATAAAATAGAAGTTTAGAGAAGGAAAAGATCGGTATGGATTGGTGTAGTTTTAGAAGGTTTCAAGAAAGTAGAACTTGAACACAAATCTTTAAAGGTTAGGGAATATTTAGGCACGCAGAAGATCCAAGGTCAACAAAGGTATGAAAACTGGAATATACTTATTTTGTAAGTGGAACAAAAGTCTTACATTTTGCATTGACTAGAATTGGGAGCTCTGGTGGCATAGTGCCTAAGGCATTTGACTGCTAACCAGAAGGCTGGCGGTTCAAACCCACCAGCCACTCCTCGGAAGGAATATTGGGCAGTCTACTTCTGTAGTGATACTGCCTTAGAAACCCAAGGAGGGGTTGCTATGAGTTGGATCTGGCTTGATGACAGTGAGTTTTGGAGAATAAGTTCAATTAGAGTGTACAAGGTGTCCCAAAGTTTTAATGTAGTTTTAAGCTTTAATAACTTGGAAAAAAATAAATGCTGCAAACGTACAAAAAATATCATTTGAAAGATTAATCATTTAAATTTCATTTGTACTTAGTTTAGTGGATTCTTAGTAAAATTTTTATTTAAATTTTTTGTTGTGACCATTTCTGGGTGACCAGTGGATTGGTAGAGGAGGTCATCTTGCTTGGCCATCTTGATTACCTAACCTGTCTCAATAGACTTTTCCTCATGAGGGTCACATCAGAACTGTTGGGCATGCATCAGAACCTCATTGTGCGGATAATCTCAAAGCAAGAATTACAGATTCACTTCTTCTAGGTGTGTTCAGCAGCTGATGGAAGTTTTTACAAAGGCCAGTCAACTGGAGCATAAGATGGTGGTTATGTTGAGTTTTAATCGGAAACACCAAGTATTTTCATATTTTTAAGCATTAAACTTTAAGTGTTGATTTTTCTAAGTTTATAGCATTTGTTCTTCTGTGGACATTAAAGTTTAATGCTGGTGTAAAGTTTAAGTCTTTTAGGGCACATGGTATAAATCCTATCCCATCCGCCCTTTGCTTTACTTTCTCTCCACTCTCTTCACATTTGAAGACCGTACCTGTTAACCTAGAATATAAGCAACACCCATCATGATCAGTCTCTAGCTTACCTCTTCACTATAGATGCTTCTCTAATGATCCTACCTGTGCCTGTGGCCTCATCTCATACCTCTATGCTGATAATGCTCAAGCCTGTATTGTTAGCCCCAGCTCCTGACTGAGCTACAAACCTGAATCCCTGTTGTTTCTTGAACACTAAACAGGAACTACAAATTCATCTTGGTGTAGTAAAGGGAAAAATTAGATTTAGAGTCAAAATTGGCTCTGTTCTTACTTTCTTTGTGATTCTGGGCAAGTCACTTAATCTCTCGAAGGCCCTTTCCCCTATATATAATGGAAATAATATCAGCTCTGCCACTCAGGGTTGGATGGAGGATTAAAGGAGTTAATATACATAAAAGGACTTTGTATTACCATAATGTAATATGCAAACTGAGTGTTTTCTTAAAACTGTTTTTCCTTTTCGTGTGTTACTATTTAGTTAATGGCATTCACCATTCACAAAGTGCTGAATCACATTTCAGTTATTTGCCTTCCATATGACCAGACTGTTGGGCTTCATGTCTAACATTTAAACCAGTGTGTGATGATCAGCAAATTACTCAACGACTCATTTTCATCATCTGTAATAATTAGGATAATAAGTTGTTAGGAAGATTATGCAAGTTAATGTATATAAAACACTTGTAACAGTATGGAGCACTTAATAAGCACTCAATAAATGTTAACTCTTATTACTAGGTCAGGATCAGATCAGAATCTTTCATACCATGTAATAGTGTGGTTTGTTGTGGTTGCGAATTTCTTAAAGTCAGAGACCAAGTCTTTGTGTTCCTAGTGTCTCATATGCTTGATACACAATAGGTATCAGTGAATGGTTATTACACTTACACAGTTTTGGCACGTACTTATATATGAAATTTCTGATTCAACTTTCCCTACATTCTTGTTTTACAGGAAAAAGGTCACTGGTCAGAACAACAAGAAGAAAGTAGCTCTTGAGGACAGAATTTAAAGAGACTATCCTAGAAATACCATTTTTTTTTGGCCCCAATGTGAATGTTGTTGTTACAGAATACTTCCAAGTCATAAAATCACTTTATCAAACATTTGAAAGCAACTACAAGTACATGGAGTGGTGAAAATGATTTATGATTCTACAGTGTATCATGTCAGATTTCATGATGATGTTTTAATGACTGGGAGCTCTGGTGGCATAGTGCACTTCTAGCCAGAAGGTGGTGGTTCAAACCCACCAGCAACTCCTCCGAAGGAAGACTAGGCAGTCTACTTCCATAGAGATACTGCCTTGGAAACCCAGGGAAGGGTCGCTATGAGTCAGATTCAACTCGACAGCAGTGAGTTTGGTTTTGGTTTACCATGGAAATAACAGTTATTGACTTTTTCTGTGGTTTGAATCCAAAGAGATACTTCTTATAGAAGACCAAAAGCTTATTAAATAACACCCAAATGTGGTGAATTCTTAAGGACTTTTCCCTAAAGTATGAAAGAAGGTGTGATGTATGCTGTGGAGAGGCATCTGGAACAGAATTTCAAAGTCATGAATCCCTCGCCCTCTTTTTTGGATTGGATAAGAAGCAACATAGTCTACTAAGAGCAAACCTACTGCTCTCTGTTTTACTGTTTCTTAATTTGTGATGACCTTTTGTGGTGTGAGCCACAACAAAGAGATTCCTCATCTATGGCTTATTCAGGTTCCCTAGGATTTTTCATTCTTTGGTCAATTAAAAAATCTTACACCTCATTGGTAAGGAAGCTCATTCCTTACCTGGTCTAATGTTGCAGCTACAAGATTATGGTCAGCCTCTCCTTTTCTTACTTCATTTTCCATAGTTTAACTAAGCTCTTTCCTTGCTAGGAAATTATAAGCACTTTAATCTTGATAAAGAAGAATGTGCCTGTCACCTGATAGACCTCTGACTTCATTCTCTCAGCCTTCTCTTTCCTGAGGCTTCATGGCCCTTCATTTAGTAAACAGCTCTCTGCCAGAGGGAAGGGATGATTAGACAATGATGGAAAATACTCATTGCTATTAGAAGATCTTTCTCTGTTGCTAGTTTTGTACAGGGGAATAAAAGCATTGACATCGTACATGTAAAATACTTAGAAAAGTGCTCGACACATGAATGTTTAGCTATGATCAGTACTACTAAAATAAGTAAGTTTTTTTTTTTTTTTTTTAGCAGTATTTGAATTAAACTTAATTTCTTTTATTCCCAGCCTCTTGATGGTTAAACTCTGACATGAATATTTTAGATGGGACAAAAATTGTTCATCTTCAGAATGTATTTAAATGGAGATCTATTGTTTCAGAGTGCAAAGAATATTTCTAGAAGGCAGGTGTACTGTTGCCAGTACAGGTGTACAATTGTCAGATGTGTGACTTTGGATTACTTTCTTAATTTCTCAGTGTTTCCATTTTTCAATCTGAAAAGTGGGGGGAAATACCAATTATGTCTTTAGATTGGTAGTACCTACTTCTATGCCTGACATACAAACTCACAACAAATACTCATTTAACAAAAATGTTCATTTTTGTTAGGAATATAAGGCTTGCTAAGGCAGTCCCTGCCTTTACAATGTAGTGGTGGAGATAAGTAAAGGAACAGATAGTGTGATAAATGCTGTTAGAGGTAAGGCTAGGGATGGTGGAACATCAAAGGAGGGCATCAAACCCAGATTGGGGTGTCCTGGAAGGCTTCCCAGAGGTCTGAGCTGAATCTTGTAGGAGTCATCAGTTAAAGGACAACAGCATTCCAGGTAGAAGCATCACAGCTACTTTGACCCTTGATACATCCATACTCCCTTCCTTTGACTATTTTTTCCTATGTAACCACCTATCCATAAATAAAATGTCTACATGTATCTGCACCAAATTGGTTTGTCGACGGATTAATACTGAATTTAGCTGCTTTAGATTAACTGGAAAAATCTCCCACACAAATTTCAGTTTTACCTAAAAAGAGAAGTGAAATAAATTATAGCAGTATATTGACAGAGAACTTCCAGAGGTGCAAGCTGGATTCAGAAGATGACGTGGAACAAGGAATATCATAGCTGTTGTCAGATGGATCTTGGCTCAAGGCAAAGAATACCAGAAAGATGTTTACTTGTGTTTTATTGACTATGCAAAGGCATTTGATTGTGTGGATCATGACAAATTATGGATAACATTGAGAAGAATGGGAATTCCCGAGCACTTGATTGTACTCATGAGGAATCTGTACCTTGAAAAGGAGGCTGTCGTTCGAACAGAACAAGGGGACACTACATGGTTTAAAATCAAGAAGGGAGTGTGTCAGGGTTGTATCCTTTTTCCACACTTATACAATCTATATGCTGAGCAAATAAACTGAGAAGCTGGACTATATGAAGAAAAATGTGGTATCAGGATTAGAGGAAGAATCATTAACAACCTGAGATGCAGACAATACAATTTACTTGCTGAAAGTGAGGATGACTTAAGGCACCTACTGATGAAGGTTGAAGAATACAGTCTGCAGTATGGATTAGGTCTCAATATAAAGAAAACAAAAATCCTCACAACTGGACCAATGAGCAGCATCACAATAAATGGAGAGAAGATTGAGGTTGTCAAAGAATTCACGTTGCTTGGTTCTACAATCGCCAACGGAAGCAGCAGTCAGGACATTAGACGACGTGTAGCATTGGGAAATTCAACTGCGAAGGAACTGTTTCAAGTGCTGAGGAGCAAGGATATCTCTTTGAGGACTAGGGTGCGCCTGACACAAGCCATGGTATTTCCAGTCGCCTCGTATGCATGTGAGAGCTGGACAATGAATAAGGAAACCGAAGAAGAGTTGATGCTTTTGAGTTGTGGTGCTGGCGAAGAATGCTGAAAGTACCATGGACTGCTAAAAGAACTAACAGATCTGTCCTGGAGGAAGTGCAGCCAGAATGCTCCTTGGAAGCAAGAATGGCCAGACTTCGTCTCACCTATTTTGGTCATGTCAGAAGGGACCATTCCCTGGAGAAGGATGTCATGCTTGGTAGGGTGGAGAGTGGATGAAAGAGGGGGATGCCTTCAACGACATGGGTTGACACGGTGGCTGCGATGATGGGCTCAAGTATAGCAGGGATTGTGGGGCTGGTGCGGGATCGGGCAGTGTTGTGTTCTGCTGTGCATGGGGTTGCTATGAGTCGGAAACGACTCGATGGCACTTAACAACAACAACAACAAAAAGAGAAGTGAAATTAGTGAATAGACAATTCTAACAAAACACTAACTCTTGCAAAATGTGAAAGGACTCGAGTCAAACGGACCTCAATTTCTGAATCCCACTCGTGCTGCCTGCAGTTTTTGACCTGTGTGAATTAGCCCTTGTTTTCCTACTCATCTGTAAAATGCCAGTATTAACTCTTAGGAACACTGAGGATTTTCTAAAACGCATATAAAGTTCCTGACCAGTAATTTGTGCCCAATAAATAGTAGCTATTATTATTACAAATTGCTTCTCAATAAAAGTCCTGAGGAAAAAGCCAAAGTAGATAAAGCTAAAGCTAATTATAATTAATCAAATACAAGCAAGCAAACTGCTTGAGGGCTTGGAAAAGTTTACTCTCCGCTTCTGTATTTACAGACTAGTTTTGATTGGGGGGTGGGGTTGGAAATCAGTAAAAGGAAGACCAGAGATGGTCAATAATTACGCAGTAACTGCTTTCAAAACACTTCTGACCCTGCCTGCAAGTATGGGGAAAAACAGGATGGCAGGACCAAACAAGATTAGCGCACCTTGAAGATTTTATATGTGAATTGGGCTTATTTAATTTTAGATACCATCCGTCAGCTCCTGGGATGAGTACCAAAAGGAAGCTGATGAGTTAACAGGCAAAGTGCATTGAACTGACTAACATGGTGAAGCTATCCAAGGGGCATCCAGGCCCCCTATATTAACGAAATAATAAAAACACCTGTATATCCACCATCCAGCTTAAGAAATGGGACTCAAAGCTCCTTCCACTAACCTAGATCTCGTTTTCAAACTGAGGGAGAATAGTGCCTTGTCGCTCCGCCGCCAGCTAAGCCCACCAGAGGGCCTTGGCAAAGAATGCATCAGCGCCTTCGGAGCTGCGCCCGCGACCACTTCACCAGCCCCGGAGCAAGAACGGCATTAGGAGTGACCCAAACGTGGCTGAGTCACGTGACAAGAGTGTGTCGCTCCTCCCCGCCCAGGGTTAAAAGACACGTGGGCGCATGGCCCCGCCCCGTCCCCCGGTCCTTGGTGAGGTGGGGCCTGGCGTTTGCCCCGGAAGTGGCTGTCTTCAGCTGACAGCTGCTTAGAAGGTGGCGGCAGGCCCCAAGCAAGATGGCGCTGCGGCCAGGGGCTGGATCTGGCGGCGGCGGGGCAGCTGGAGCTGGTGCGGGGGCCGCCGGGGGAGGCAGGTGGGTGTAAATAGCTGGTTGGAGCGCGATGGAACCCCCCGGCCGACGCAGGGCTGGCTTCCGCAGTGGCGATGGGTGTTTGGCGGTTATGGCGGTTTTCTGTAGCTCCTTTTCTTTTGGAACTGGGCTACAGGACAAGGGTCGTCCTCCAGGGACCTGTTGGCGGGTGGAGCCTGGGTGCCCTCCTCTTATGTTCCAAGCTCTGGAGCACTGACTGCCTGGGGTCGAACGAGGAGCAAGCGCACGCCCCAGTGCAAGGAACGGGAGAAGATGAGGGGTACTCTGCGGGCTGGTACCCGGCCGGAGGATGGCTATGAATGAAGAACCCGACTCTCGCTTCTAGCTCTGCCCTGGCTGGATCTGAAGCGACCAGAGAGTGCCCTTTCCCAACGCTTGATCAGGGATAGTAAGGAAGGCTCTAAAATCTGATCACAAAGCTGAAGGAACTGTTTGTGAGGTGTGTGTGTGCTGTTTGTTTTTTCCTCTTTTAGGGTGTCCTTTCCTCCTTTTTTATTTTTTAAGCACGAGAAACAGTAGGAAAATCTGAAGACCTTTGAATTAGTAATCATTTTACAGTAGAGCTCTGTCTTGTAGACATAACTCTAAGACTTGTCAAAATCTTTTAAAAGACATGAAAAATCGAAAAAAAGAACATTCACTGTTGACAGCAGTTACGCAGTTATTAGAACAAAGCTTTCAGACTTTTACTTAACCCTTAGAGAAATCTGCCTTCTGTCATTTTTCAGCTGATAACTGCCGGTAGTTCTTATACTCAGACCAGTAAGAGAGGTGAACGTTTATTTGCCAGTTGAAAAAATCCATTGTCATTTAAGAAACTATTTTATTTTGCAAAGTTTTCACGTCACTTCTGTAAAGACCTAGTCTGATTTTGTTTTATTAGCCAACACACGCTGCACACACATGAGGTGGTACCTTCAGTATCCTGAATTATTTTTGGAAAATGAAGTGTCAGTTTTTGATATGTAATGTTTTAATTTTGGAGTCATGAACACTTTTGTGGTGTAAGGACTTTTAAGTTATCACCTCCTGCAGGTGCTTGTATTTATGTTAGAAAAGGAGCACTCACTGTTCAATAGTCCACCTGTGTGTAGCCTGTAGCCCCATTCTTCATTTCCTCTACACATCTTTGACTTTAGATTTAAAACTTTTTCTTTTCTCTTTTGTTCTCTAACTAGTTTTCACTGTTTGATTTGTGTTTTCATGAATACTTGAGATAAGTCAGTTTCTGGCTGGAGAAGAAAAATAAGTAATCATCTTTCTTTTTTGTATGTGATGGTGGTTTCTAAATTGTAACTGAGTGTTGTTACATTTTAATTTGACCAAGTATATGTTTCATAGTGGCACCAAGTTCTGGGAAAAACCTTAAAAGAGTTTGGTATTGTAGGCCCAGATTTTTAAAAATTTTCAGGTGGGGAGGACCTCAGATGCAGAAAGTTGAATGGATCATTGCTCTTAGTTCATAGCTTTTACTTACTTATTTTTTTAGTGTATAACTTTTGATTTGGGTGAGAGTTTACAGAGCAAATTGGTTTTCCATTCAACAATTCATACACATTTTGTTTTGTGAGATTGATTGCAATTCCCATTACATAACAGCACCCTTCCTACTTCCTCCCTGTATTTACCATTTCTATTTGTCCTTCTTTCCTATCCCTTCTTGTCTTCTGAGTTTTATCTCTGGGCAAATTCTGCTCTTTTGATTTCATATAGTTAATTGTTCTAAGGGGTGCATACCTGCTTGGTGTCACTGCTCCCCCTTACACACCTGTCTATTGTTTGCCTGAAAGTTGAGCTATAGGAGTGAGTTCAGTTCTAGGTTTGAAGGATGTCTTGGAGTTTGCACCAATCGTCTATAAGACCAATGAGGCTGGTCTTTTTTTTTTTTTTCATGATTTTGAGTTTTGTTCTACTTTTTTTCCTCTCATTTTGTCCAGGACCTTCTACTATGATCCCTTTCAGAGCGGTCAGCAGTGGGAGCTGGGCACCATCTAGTTCTTCTGGTCTCATGGTCTAGAGGCTGGTATTCCCTGTGGTCCGTTAGTCCTTTACTAATTGTTTCCTTGTGTTTTTGATTTTCTGCACTCTTCTTTGCTCCGGATGGGGAGAGAGCAACAGTTGCACCTTAGAGTTCATAGTATTTTATCATCATATGTCTATAGATCCAAATATTTATAAACATGGTCTGGATTTCTATAGAAATTCAAATGACTAATGTTAAATTTCTCTCTATTCTCTGTAAATGTAGTAATATTGACATTCTAAAGTTCTACAGGGTATGCAGGAGAGAAGAGTGGTTAAAATAATCCTTACCTTGAAAAATGCATGGTAAATATGTTAATGTATTGAAAATTTTCTGGGACTGAAAAGCTGTGTGCTCAATAAAGAAAAAAATATTATAAATCCCAGAGAATTCCCAGGAAAAATTCTAAAGCTAATAGAGGAATTTAGTAGAGTTGCAAGATCAACAAACAAAAATCACTTGTATTTCTATGCACCAGCAGTGAGAAATCTGAAAGGGAAATTAGAGAGACAATTCTATTTACAGTAGCATCTAAGAGAACAAAATACCTAGGAATAAATCTAAGAGAACAAAATACCTAGGAATAAATCTAACCAGGGATGTGAAAGACCTATACAATGAAAACTATAAAACACTTTTGGAAGAGATTAAAGAAGACTTAAATATATGGAAAGATGTTCCATGTTCATGGATTGGAAACCTTAATATTGTTAAGATGTCAATACTGTCAGAGTGATTATAGATTCAATGCAATCTTGATCAAAATTCCATCAACCTTTTTTACAGAGATATGAAAAACAATACTCAACTTTATGTAGAATGACAAGAGACCCCACAGTAGGTAAAGCAATGTTGAAAGAGAAAAGTAAAGTAGATGAACTGACAATTCCTAATTTTAAAATACTATACAGCCATAGTATAATACAGCCTACTTCTGGTATAACAATAGGCATAATAGAACAATGGAATAAAATTGAGAGTCCAGGAAAAAAAAACCACACATCTATAATCAACTGACTTTTGACAGGGTTGCTAAGTACATTTGATGAGGAAAGAAGAGTCTCTTTAATAAATGGTGCTTGGAAAATCGGGTTTCCACATGCAGAAAAATGAAACAGGATCCCTGCCTCACACCATACATAAAAACACATTCAAAATAGATTAAGGACTTAAATGTACAAACTAAAACCGTAAAATTCTTAGAAGAACAAACAGGCAGTGCTGGCCTAGCTTTCAACAATGGGTCATCTAATACATTAACAAAAGCACAAACAGCAGAAGACAAAAGTAAATAAATGGACCTCATAAAAATTAAAAATTTTGTTCATCGAAAGACTGGTGAAAAAGTGAAAAGACAAGCTACTGACTGGGAGAGTATCTAAGGAAACCATATGCGGTGTAGTAAATTACCTGGTATGGCTTTTTTAACCGTAAGTCTTTGTAAACTCAGTGGTAGAATTTGCTGTGAGCAACTGAGGAGCTCCTGATTATAAAAATTATCCACCTGGGGTTTTTCTGTTGGGCGTAGCACAAAGCAATGTTCTGGGAAGTTTGCTGTCTCTCAGGTGCTTAGAATTCTGATGTTATGATTGGCTAGTTTGGCCACTCTGCCAGGCTCAAAAGGAGGCCTCCTAGAGGCAGAAGTCTCTGTCTGATTGCTGGCTGAGAAGGACGTGCTGCTGAGAAGAAACGGGCTCCTGAGAGACACGCACGTCTGAGAGACACTTGCTGCTGGGAAAGAGATGCAAGAGACACACTTTGCTGAGAGAGACACCGAGGGACATGCACTGCTGGGAGAGAGACTGAGCATTTTTCCTGAACTTGAATTGTAACCTGGTGCTTCCTAATAAACCCCCATAATCTGTGAGTTCTGTGTGGCCACTGCAGTGAATTATCAAACGCAGTAGAAAGATGGTGAATGCTGCGGGAGGAATGGTTAGTGTCAGGGTTGGTAAAAGGGCTAGAGGGAAGCAGCATGTCTGGCCTCACAGGAATAGGCCTTGGACTACTGATGGTGATTCTGTCTTCCTCTTGTGCAGTTAGAGGAAGTCAGAAGATGTGGCTTCCTTGCCTCTTTAGGACCATATATCTGACAAGAATCTGATAACCAAAATATATGTAAAACTTTGGTGACTTAGCAACAAAAAGACAAATTAATCACAATATAGGCAAAGGACTCGAATAACATTTCTCTAAAGAAGACATTCAGTGACCACCAAACATGAAAAGATACTCAGCATCATTTGCCATCAGAGAGATGCAAATCAAAACTATCATTTCACCCCCACTAGGATGGCCAAGATAAAAAATAAAACTGAAAATAACAATGTTGGTAAGGATGTGTAGAGATTAGAACCCTTATCCCTTGCTGGTAGTAATGCAAAATGGTGCAGCTGTTGTGGAAAATCATGTGGGAGTTCCTCAGAATACTAAAAATAGCTAAGTGTGAAATGAAGCTAAGTGTGTTACCTGGTCTAGGTATAGACCCAAAGGACTTGAAAGCAGAGACTCAAAAAAAGACTGGTACATCAGTGTTATTGCTTCACTCTTTACTATATCCTAAAGGTGGAAACAACTTAAATGCCCATCAACAGATGAATGGATAAACAAAATGTGACACATACATACAATGGAATACTATTCGGCCAGTAGGAGAAATGAAGACTTGATACATACTACAGTATGACTGGAACTTGAAGACGTTATGCTGAGTGAAATAAGCCAATCACAAAACTGACAAGTATTGTATGACCTCACTTACGTATGACAGGACAAGGCAAATGTACAAAGACCAAAGTTTATGAGAGATTATCAGAGGTAGGAGAGAGGAGGAAGAGCGGTTAACAGTGATGGAAAAATCATTAATTAAGGGTAGAGTTGCTCGGACGATTATTATAATTGCTGTTCAGTAAGTTGTACACCTGTAAAAAGTTGAATTGGCAAAGTTGTGTAATAGATATATTTACAACAATGACCAGGAAAAAAAAAAAGTAGCTGCTGATGCTGCTCATGGGATTTGGTTCTTTGGTTTGGAGGTTTAAGGTCATGGTTTCATGGGACATCCCAGTTAATTGGCTAATTAACCAAACTCACTGCCATCGAGTTGATTCCAATTCATAGCAACCCCTTTGGATTTCCGAGGTGGCAAATCTTTACAGAAGTAGATTGTCCAGTCTTCCTTCCATGGAGTGGCTGATAGATTTGAACCACCAACCTTCTGGTTAGTAGTCAAATGCCTTAGGCACTATGCCACCAGAGGTCTTTAATAATGTGTTTAGTGTTTCTGTTTTACCTCCTTATTTGTTGTGTAGTGCCTCAGGTCTTAAAAGCTTGCAAGGGGCCATGCAAGGTACAATAATTGGTCTCTGTTTACCTGGAGCAACAGGAAAAAGGAGAGCTAGGAATGGGAAGAGGTTTTGGAATGTGTGGCTGATTGCCTCCATGAACAGTTGCTTCCTTTGCCATGAAACCAGAACACCTGAGTGGTGCCCGGCTACCATTACTGAACATTTTGGTCAAAGATTCCATGTAAGAATCCTGATCAAAAGGGGGAAAATGCAGAACAGAATTTGAGATTGCCATAGACTCTATAGACTTTTTGGAGCTATGGAGGGTAGATGAGCCCCTGAAATTACTGCCCTGAGATAATCTTTAAACTTTAAACCAAAAGTATCCTCTGAAGTCATCTTTAAACCAAACAGTAGCTTCACTTAACTACTATATATTTCACAAATAACCCACCCACATAAATAGTGCATACACACATATAACAGGTATAGTGTGCATAGGATAGTAACCCACGAGAGAACTGCACAGTTTGTAAAAAACATACACCCATGTGTGTTGTTTGTGTTAACATTGGGTAGTGAAAAAGACCTGCCTTGAGCTTTAGGCTCTTTTAATATCTGTATGGGATCAAATTGACAACAGCAACTCAAAAGATTAAATAGGAACCTTAGAGACCAGTGAATCTGTGCTAATGTGGGAGGAACAACTTAGAAAAGGAGAGGGAGAATGGTTGCACAACTTGAAGAATGTAATCATTGTCACCGAGTTGTACATTTAGAAACCATTGAATTGGTTTATGTTTTGCTGTGTATATTCTCAACAACAACAATAAAATAAAATTTAGAAAAAAAATTGTGGTTTTAATAGAGAAGTGGTAAAGGCTGAAGTTGTTTTAAAAGAAATGAACCTAAGTTGTTTTAGGGAAAAGAAGAAAAACCAGGCAACCTCTCTAAGCTTTTAATGGAGAAAATCCATGATCTATACATAGATAAAAGTCTCTTTTCTAAGAGACTAAAAGCAATAGCATTTTCCAGTTTTATTAATATTAGCCAATTTGTGTGTGTGTGTGTGTGTGTGTGTCTAGAATGGACCACTTATGAATAGATGGCAGAGTTGTGTAAAAAGTAAAGTTTGTACAGGAGATGAGAAGTATAAATTTAAAAAAAAAAGGTAAGACAGAAAAAAAGAGTTGAGAAATCTGGATTAATCTAATCATGTAGCTTGTAGTCACTGAACCCCTACATGTCCAAGACACTGTTCTTGATGCTGTAATGACTTCAAAAGATATTCAGGACATAGTCCCCATCCTTGGGGAGTGTACAAAATAACTGTTGTATAAGATAAAGGAGGACAAAGAGATCAGGTCCTTCTGGAACACGATCGTTTGTGACCTGGTCTGTTTGCTCCTACGCTTCTCTACACTCCCTGAGGCTGCCTCATCTCTTCATCGTCCGCAGCCTCAGGCACATTCTTACACATAGAAAACAGTCTATAAATATTTGTGAATTCAAGCTACATTGAAGGCAAAAAGAAGTAGTATTTCAACTGGGCCATTCAGTTGGAAGGAGAAAAAGAAGTCAAGAAATTGAGAGGTGGAGAGTTCTAGTGAACATTAAGGGAACAGCAGGTAAGCCAGGTTCACTGTGGCACTGCGACATAGAGTTTTGCAAGATAAAACTGATAGAAGAATGTTGTGCCAAAATTGGAGAGGCCCTTGAGTATAAATTAAGGAAATCCAGTTTAAAGGGGAATCATTACTTATTTTTAGCTCTGGGGGCATAGTGCCTAAGGCATTTGACTTCTATCCAGAAAGCTGAGGGTTCAAACCCACCAGCCACTTCTTGGAAGGAAAACTGGGCAATCTACTTCCGTGGAGATACTGCCTCAGAAACCCAAGCAGGGGTTGCTGTGAGTCAGAACCGACTCAGTGGCAGCATGTTTCGTTTTTTTTTTTTTTTTGGTTATGACTTATTTTTAACCTCAGCATGGCATTATAAAAATGGTCCTTTAGGAAGATACACCTCTCCTGTGCTGCACGAGATGCATTAAAAGGGGTTGGTACAACCTAGAGGTGGAGCGATCCTTTAGGAAACTCGTTAGGAGTTTAGACCTGAGAGGTGAAGGCTGGTCTAGGTTAGTAGCAAGAGTAACTGAAGAGAACAGATGTATGCAATAGGTCTGTGACCAATGGAGTTCACAGTTCTGCTTTCTTACTGGAACATCAGTAGTAATAAACTACTGGTTTTATCTTTGAAATCAAATTGGTGGTCATTTTGCTGCCCACTTTTTTTTGGCCACACTTTTACTGTCGTATCAGTGTCTTAGCTGCTTGTCTAACCAATCTTTAAGCTTGTTGACATCTAAAAATTTTAGAGAATCATATGAATGCTGCATAGGTCACTAAGTAGTTCAGGTTGTTTTTTTTTTTTTTTTTTGACGAAATGAGTCATATTTGTCAGCAGTGTTTTAAGTCAGTTTGTTTTGTTTTTGAAGTAACCTTTATACATCTATTCTTACCTGGTTGTCTGGTTGTCTTAGTTGGGACCTTGACAAACTTGCAGTTCTGCTGTCCTTAGTTGATAAGAGAGGAAACCTCACAAGGTCGCTCTTTGGAGGATTGCTTAAAGTGTCACAGTTACATTGTAGCAGAGCTGAGAAAACAAAATATTACTCGAGTTTCCACTTTTTACTTAGCCAGTAAGCCATAATGGTGATCTAAAGCCGATTTTTGAAAACTCTTGACAGATTGACTGCTTAAAGGCTAAGTTTATAAATCTTAGTATAGAAATAAATTTTAAAACTGGACTTCTACCAAATTTCAACTAGAAATTTAAACATTTTGTGCAGTTACACATTACTGAGCTAGTACATCTTGTGTGGAGTTCAGAAACGCTGTTCACTATTTAGGCCCCTCCTAGGGAGCTCTAGGAGCTCTGGTAGCATAGTGCCTAAGGCACTTGACTGCTAACCAGAAACCAGAAGCCTGGCGGTTCAAACCCACCAGCCACTCCTCAGAAGGAAGATGGGGCAATCTACTTCTGTAGTGATACTGCCTCAGAAACCCAAGGAAGGGTCGC
>NW_006921783.1:5637093-5648913 GCF_000298275.1 Orycteropus afer afer | reverse complement strand
GTTCAGGTATTTGCCTTCAGTCTCCCTAATTCTGTCTTCCATTGATTCAGTTCTGCTCCTTTGCCCATTCAATGTCTTAACTATTTCTGAAAATTTAGTATTAATCTTCTGGATTTCTGTGTGTACACTTTGTATCATTTCTGATTTTTCATTTATTTTGTCATTTTGTTCTTGTATTGTCTTTTGAAATTGTTCTAGGGTTTTCTCTGTTTTTTCCTTGATTGATCTGTCTCTCAATTCAATAAAGATACCTAAATATAATTCTTTTGAATTCCTTCTCAGGGAGTTCTATTGGTGCGTCTTCCTCAGGGATGTGTTTTGGGTCTGTATCCTGGTCACTTGTTTCTCCTGCTTTATCTTGCTCCTTTGTGTGGACTGTGATGCTCTGTTGTCTCCAAGGCATTGTGATGGTTTTGTGTTTATATTTAATTGGTGATTGTATGTTGAAGTGACTTGCCCATGATTTTTGTTTTCTTAGTATGTTATCTATGCAAGCAGGGTACTGTGCTCCTCTGTTCGCTAGTTGAAGGTGCTTATACACTCACCACCCATCTCCTTTCCTGTTGTCAGCCTCTCCTATGTCCCTGCCAACCTTGGCAAACAGAGCCTATTCTTAGGTCCCTGTAATCCAAATGAGAATGCTATCACTTTAAAATCCAAAATGGTTGCCACTTATAAACATCCAAAATGGCTGCACCCTCGATCATTTTATATATCCAAAATGGTTGCCATATGTAAGCAATCAAAATTGCTGTGCCCTCTGGACAGTGGAAAGTCAACAGCTCAGGTTGTCTCCCTCTTTGCTGTTTCCCTTCCTAGTCATACGCCACCAGTGCAGTCGTCCCTGCAGCCCTTAGTGACCAGGGCTGATGTTTAGGTCAATTCTCAGATCCCAACACCACTTGGAAATATTCAGGCTGTTGGTCCCATCAGAGTAGCTAACAGTCCGCAACTCCAACCATCTCTGTACTCACTGTTTTCGTTCAGGTTTTTCCACTAGTTGGTGCCTAATCCACTTCTGTATAGTTCCTTTCAAAGCTTAGGGCTCCAGGATTATCTTCTGTATCTCTGCCAATTGGTTTTCCTTTTCTTTGTTGAAGACGGTCTGTGTCACTTGTCTGCCTATTCCTCCATCTTACCAAAGTCAGGATTTCTCAGGACTCTAAAAGACTATCCAGAAACTCCTTCCAGATCTTTGATGCTTAGATTATCTAAGAGCCCTTCTCAATTCTCTTAAAGACTTTGTTTTATTAATCACTAAGTATATCTTTTATAGCCTAAATCTTGATCTCATAGGTCTCTTCTTCCTCTGTTCAAATTGCTTGCTCAAAGATCAATCACCATTTTCCAAAGTAGTGATTATTTCTTAGTCTTCATCCTTACCAGCTTTTTTACAGCATTAAAAAAACAAACCTGTTGCGTTGAGGCGATTCTGACTCGTGGTGATGCTACAGGATAGAGTAGAATTGCCCCATAGGGTTTCCAAGGCTGTGATCTTTGTGGAAACAGACTGCCACATCATTCTTCCGTGGAGTAGCTGGTGGGTTTGAACCACCAGCTTTCTAATAGCAGCAGAACACTTAACCACTGAATCACCAGGGCTCCTTTTTTTCTACAGCATTTGCCAAACCAAAGAGCCAAATCCTTAGCTCTCAATTTGAATTCCAGCTCATAGCGACCCTATAGGACAGGTTAAAGCTGTAAATCTTTACAGAAGCAGACTGCTACTTATTTCTCCTGACAAATGATTGATGGGTTTGAACTGACAGCGTTTTGGTTAGCAGCTGAACGCTTAGCCACTGCAATACAAAGCAAGTTTCCTATAACATTAGATACTGGAAATTACTTCCTTCTTCCTGAAATGCTGTCCTTCCTCAGTTATAATGAAGTCCTTTTGTTCTCAATGAACATTTCTATTAAGAATTCTCCAAGGTTGTCCTTAGTTATCTTCTTGCTATGTATGTACATTCCCTTGGCTACTTCATCCACAAACAGAACTCAATTTTTTTTTTTTTTTTTTTAACCTCTATTTGAAAAAGCCTAAGCAATGTAGTGGTTAAGACGTTTGGTTGCTAACCAAAAGGTCAGTAGTTGGAACCCACCAGCCGCTCTGTGAAAGACAAATAAGGTGTTTCTGTGAAGATTTATAGCGTTGGGGTTGCTATGAGTTGGAATCAGTTTGAAGGCAGTGAGTTTGGTTTGTTTGAGTAAGCTAGGTTTGGAGTCCATAAATACTGCAAATGATTAACACCCTTGGCTGCTAACCAAAGAGTTGGAGGTTTGAGCCCACCAACGGGGCCTCGGAAGAAAGTCCTGGTGACCTACTTCTGAAAAACCAGCCACGGAAACCCTGGGGAGCACTGGCACGCTCCCATTCTGGCGCGCTCCCCCTCTGGCGCGCTCCCCCTCTGGCGCGCTCCCACTCTGACACACACGGTCACCGTGAGTCAGGGTCAGCTCAGCAGCAGCTGCTTAAGCTAGATTTATCGAGGTCTTTCTCAAGAGTTTGAATTCTTTTTCTGATTGCCTGTTAGAGTTCTCTTTGCAGACATCAGTCTTATTACTAGACTTCTCAGACCTACCTAATGATTCCTGTTTTCAGTAAAGGAGCTCTAGCGGCATAGTGGTTAAAACATTTGGCTGCTAACCAAAAGGTTGGCAGTCAGCTTCCATAAAAATTGACAGCGTTTGAAACCAACCTATGGGGCAATTCTACTGTGTCCTATAGGTTTGCTATGAGTTGGAATTGACTCAGTGGCAATGGGTTTGGTCTTGGTTTTCTTTTGGTTTTCAGTAAACAGCATCTCCATCCTTGTAATTGCTCAGGCTCAAAATCTCAGCATCACCTTTAGCTTTTTCTACTTTTTCACTACTGTTCCCCATCCTGGCAGTTGCCAAGTCCTATTGATTCTTCCTTTTCAAAAACTTTCATTCACCCCTTCTTTTCCATTCTCATATGACATTTTTAATCTCTTATAAGATTGTTGTCGTAATAGCTTAGCTGGGTCTTTAAGTTTCAAGATCTCTCTCTGCTATACCCTGTGACCAGAATAACTTCCTGAAGCACATTCTGATCATGCCACTCTCCTACTTAAAAACCTCTGACAACTTCAAATACTATTTGAAATGAACTAAGGCGTTTTAAAGGCCCTCTATAATCTGCTTACTTTTCTGATTATGTATCTTATATTCAACCTTAAATCATTTATCTGAACACATCCTACATTTGTGACCTCAAAGCCTTTGCTCGAGCAATGTAATGTGCCTCTTTCTTCCTTCAACATCCAGCTCAAAAGCCACCTTCATAAAATCTTCCAAGATCTAACCCATCAAAATTAATTTTATTCTTCTCATCTGTATTAGTATTTTGGACTTCTGTCATAGCACTTAGCACATGATTCTGTCCTGTGTTATAGTTATTTCTGACATCATCTGTCTCCTTAACGAGGTTGCAGGCTAACTCATTCCTTTCCTGTAGTAGGTACTCAATAAATGTTCACTGAATTTAATATAATCCAACCCTTCATTTTATAGACAGGGAAATTGAAGTCTGGTGAAGTTACCCAGTGGTAGAGTAGTTGCCAGATCTTCTGTCTTTTAGTTCAAAAAATTTTCCCCACAATAACCTGTTAACGCTATTGGGCATCCTTTGAATGCTTAATCTGTGTGGAGGGGAAACTTTAGTATCATACTGCAGAGCTCACACGGGGACCCTGCTAATGATTCTCTAATTTATGGAAATAACCATATTTTAATTGAAGTCTTTGTACATATGAAGAACATGATGTATTTCTGTTCTGTTTTCAGCTTCATGTTTCCGGTTGCAGGTGGAATAAGATCTCCTCAAGGTACGTAAAAGCTTGAGTTTTGAACTTTTGTTTTTCACTATGATATTTTTGAACTTAGAGCAAAACAGAAAGTAAATTCTATTGCTGCAAAATAGAGTAAAGTATTCCTGTACTTTTTGAACCTATATGATAGTTACTTTTAAAATTTCTCAAATATAAATATGTTTCCTCATCTCTCCCAGGCTTACCTAAACATTATGTTGACAGATTGTTATCTAACCTCAGAGATGCGAGGAGACTTTCAGGGCAAGAATGTTAAGTGCAGGTGGCAAAAATGAAACAACCTGAAGTTTTCTTAATGACAGACACCTTTCTCTTTCTAGTCTTCTGCTAGGTCATAACCTTCAGAGGGCAGATACCATGTCTATCTTATGCTTCTAATATCTCCAGCACCCAGCATTCTGCTAAATTTTCTCTGTAAGAATTTGATCTTACTATTAAAAAAAAAAAAAAAAAGCAGTGTCAGCTCCAACTCATGGCAACCCTGTGTGTGTCAGAGTAGAACTGTGCTCCACAGGATTTTCAATGAATGATTTTTCAGAAGTAGATTGCTAGGCCTTTCTTCAAAGGCACCTCTGGGTGAACTTGAACCTCCATCCTTTTGGTTAGCAGCTGAGCATAGTAAACCAGGCTTGCACCACCCAGGAACTCTGGTCTTACTATAATCACATACATTAAAAAGATCGCATGTTCGCATTCAGTTTAAACCAATTAAATCTCAATTTTATTCTAGACTCTACATTAGGTATACCCTTTCCTTCTTGATTTCAGACAAGGGCCCAACTATACCAATAGCCTTGTCTTCAAGAAAATGGTAGTGAAGGGATAGAATCTTAATCTATGCTGCTGTGCAACTGGGACACGGCATTGAAGGAGGAATGTATCTGGCCTTATCTCTCTTATGTCTTTCTGCTCACTGCCCACACTCCTGCTCCCAAAGTGCTTCTGAAAACTGGTCCATCCCCCAAAGCAGTGTTGATTGATTATGATAGACTTGATAGCGAAATGGAGACTCCTAGGCCCCAGTAGAGATGAAAGATAAAGAACAGCTCAGTAGCAGGTGGTTAGTGGCTCGTACTGACTTTGTCTCCATTTATAATTAGCAATGGAGGTTGAATTTCAGGTAAATTTTTCCAAGGGTCATTTGTATTCTTTTCATTGTGTTCACATTTATGCATTATTTAAGCTATCTATAGTTAGATATGTCTCAGATTTAGATCAAGTGGTTTAAGGTCTTTTTTTCTTTTGAAAGGCACTGTAGAGTTATATGTTCATTATCCTCGTTCATTATTTTGCATTTTTATAAACTTTTAAGTAAAAATCTACATATAGAATGAAGGAATAGAATAAAAAGAGATCCCAAAAGGTTGTCTGATGTTTCTTCTTCTGGAATTTGGAATTGTTTTTGAGATTTTTTTTTAACAAAATATGTTAGAATGAATATTGAACAATGCTGGAAGCATCAAAAGAAGATGAAAAGAATATGTAGAGTCAATGTAGAGAGAATTGATCAGCATTCAGCAATTTCAGGAGGTAGCATATGATCAAGAACCAAAACCGATGGTATTGAAGGAAGAAGTCCAAACTTCATCAAAGCCATTGGCAAAAAAACACGGCTTCAGGAATTGACAGAATACCAACTGAGATGCTTCAACAAACAGATATGATGCTGGAAGCACTTACTCATCTATGCCAAGAAATTTGGAAGACAGCTATCTGGACAACTGACTGGAAGAGTTCCATATTCATGCCCATTCCAAAGAAAGATGATTCAATGGAATGTGGACATTTCCAACAATATCATTAATATTATACACAAGCAAAATTTTGCTGAAGATGATTCTAAAACAGCTCTAAAATGCAAGTCCTTTGCATTTGCTATTTCTTTGGAATGCTCTTCCCAAATATCCCCATGGCTGGCTATCTTACTTCCTTTAGGCTCTTGCTCAAAATGTCATCCTGTTAATGAAACCTTTCCTAACTGCCTTGTATAAAATAGTAACTACCCTTCCTTAACTCTTCCTTTCCCTCTTACTCTGCCTTATTTTCCGTTTAGCTCTTACCACCAGCTGACATGTCCTTGGTTTTTTTATTACGTCTCTCCCAGTTACAGTATAATTTGCTCTATGATATCAAGGACCTGGTTTTATTCACTACTGTGTCTCTTGATTGGTACCAGGCATGGAGTAGGCCCTCAAATATTTGAATACATGATTGAATGAATGAATGGCATGCCCCTGAAAGCTATTACCTACAAATGTGAATGTCCATGCTTCTGAGATTAAGCAGTGTATAAATAACTTTGAAGGTATACAAAACACCAGGTAAACATAGTACCTTTCTAGGTCTTTAATTTTTCACTTGAAAATTTGATGATAAGCTCCTTATAGTAGAACCTACATGGATATAACAGGTGGTAAAATGCAAAATTAAAATGAAATTTGTGCTCATGTTATATAGAGATTTTGTTTTATTCATTGTTGTTTATCAAGCATATAAAACTGCCTAACATGGAGTAGGCATTTAATATTGAATAAATCACTATAGGGATATATATTCATTCTCCTCTGCTGTTGGGATACTTCATTGGAAAAGTTGGGGAAGTACTAATCTAAATCATATTTTCACAGTAGCTTTCCTGCCGTTTCATTATATACATTACATGGTGGTTGATGGCTGGTGGTAAATGTTACATTAACTATTCCTGTAATGAAAGGGAAGAGGAATAATAATTCATTAGGCATTAAACTGTTTCACGGATGAGAAACCAGGGCACTGAAAGAAGTTGAGTGGTCCAAGGTCCCCAGGCTAGTAAATGGCATTTCTAGTCAGCCTTTAGAGTTTATGCTCCTCTTATTGGATTAGTTATCTGTTGCTGCATGATAAGTTACTCCAAAACTTAAATCGCAAACATTTATTATTTAACACTGTGTCTGTGGGTCAGGAATGGGGGAGCAGCGACTTTACTGGCTGGGTCTGGCTTAGAGTCCAAGGTGTCAGCTAGGACTGGAGTCATCTGAAGGCTTGTTGGTGCTGGAAGATCTGCCTCCAAGATGTCTCACTCACGTAGATGGCAAATCCATGCTGCTTCTTGACAGGAAGCCTCAGTCCTCGCCACTCGGACTTCTCCATAGGACTGCTTGCGTGTTCTTATCACTTGGCCATGGCTTTCCCCAGACAGAGTAATCCAAGAGAGCAAGGAAGAAGTGGCAATGTCTTTTAATGCCTAGCTTCAGAAGTCAGACATGATCATTTCCACCATACCCTGTTGGTTATATCAGCCCTATTTGTTGTGGGAGGGGACAACACAAGGTGTGAATACCAAGAGGCAGAAGTAATTGAGGGTCATCTTAATGGCTGAATACCACTGTTAAGTCATACTATTAATTTTAAAAATATGCATAAAAATTCTGTAGGATAGGTATTATCATCCTCATTTTACAGATAAAGTTTTGTAAATTGACCAAGATCACACAGCTATGTAAGTGGTACAGTTGGAATTTAAACTCACATTTACTGCAGAGCCTAAGTGCTTTTTCCACTACACTGTGAATCACTATGAGTCAGAATTGACTCGATGGCAGTGGGTTGAGTTTGGTTTGGTTTGTTGCTGCCTCTCAAATAACAAGTCATTTATGTACTTTGTTTTTTAAAAGATGAACTTAAAAACACATTGACTTCAGTGATCCTTTTCTACTTTTCAGCAGGCCTGATGCCTATGCAGCAACAAGGATTTCCTGTGGTCTCTGTCATGCAGCCTAATATGCAAGGCATGATGGGAATGAACTATAGCTCTCAAATGTCCCAAGGACCTATTGCTATGCAGGTACTTGCTTCTTTGATTATTTATAGAATTATTGTTTCTTGTTATGTGGCTGCATACTAAGAGCTTAATGTTATATTTAGAAATAAGTATAATCTGCCTCTTAGATGACTCTCTACAAAATTAAATGAAGGTATTCGCATAAGAATGAGAGAAAACAAGAGAAACCATTTAGGGAGGATCTGGTGGCTTTTTTATTTGGATACAGGCTTAGACGAATTTAAAATGACCTTTTGGAAAATTTAGGGGCTGATTGCATAAAGTAGTATTTTTAGAAGAAGAAGTGCTGTCCTCATGAAAGCAGTGACATTACTTGGAAGGCTGAGAACTAATAATAATGGCTACTATTTATATTGCTCTGGTGGCATAGTACCTAAGGCATTTGACTGCTAACCACGAGGCTGGCGGTTCAAACCCACCAGCCACTCCTCAGAAGAAAGATTGGGCAATCCTACTTCTGTAGTGATACCACCTCGTAAACCCAAGGAGGGGACGCTATGAGTCAGATCCGACTCAATGGCAGTGAGTTTGGTTTTTTATTTCATCTGATCCTTATAACAACTTTTTAAAGAGGTAGTGTCTTGGTTATCTAGTACTGCTATAACAGAAATACCTCAAGTGGATCACTTTAACAAACAGAAATTTATTCTCTCACAGTTTAGGGGGCTAGAAGTCTGAATCCAGGGCGTCAGCTCCAGGAGAAGGCTTTCTCTCTCTGTCAGCTCAGGGGGAAGGTCTTTGTCATCTATCTTCCCCTGAATCTGGGGGTTTCTCAGCACAGGAAAACTGGGTCCAAAGGATGTGCCTCACTCCCAGCTCTTCTTTCTTGGTGGTAGGAGGCCCCTCTGATCTGATCTCTGCTCACTTGTTTAATCTCTTTTATATCTCAAAAGAGATCAACTCAAGATAAACCTAATCCTGTGGATTGTTTGGCTCATTAACATAACTGCCTGTAATCCTGCTTCATTATCATCATAGAAGTTAGGATTTCCAACACTTAAGATAATTACATCACATATGGAGGATAATTACATAATACTGAGAATTGTGGCCTAGCCAAGGTGATGCACATTCTGGGGGAACACAGTTCAGTCCATAACAGATGGTATGCTCATTTTTCTGATGAGGAAACTGAAGTTTTGCAAGGGTACCCAAGGACATAGTGATAGTAAGCTGGGATTTGAACTTAAATCTTCAATACCTTGGCACTTAACCATATTATGCAGTGTTTTCCCAGTGGGGGAGAAGTTGGCATTGGTGTTGTGATTATGATGGTGGTGAAATATTTACTTCATGCTAGATACATAAAATAAGAATGCCATTGTACGAGACATCCACCAGGGAAAAAAGAAAGCTGTTTGCTAAAAGACCTCCCAGATGGCATTCATTTGGTTGATAAATGACTTCGTCAGCATACTGGGAACAGACCTATGCTCTAAAGAATCTAGCAGTAATGTCACACATAAGACTGAGGGATACAATCAGAATGATACTTTATCCCTTTACAGCTAATCAGACACTTAAATATGAACTGTGAACCTTGGTATGTTCTATAAAAGAAGAGTACATATGTAGTAAGTACATATACAAAGGACTAAACTTGGCATTAGGAGTCAGAAAAACTTCTCTTAGAAAGTGACATTTTCTGAATGAAAAGCAGACATTAGCCAGAAAAAGAGATGGGGCAAGAGCATACTTTCAGAAGGAGCTGCATTTATGAAGGCCCTGAGGCAGGAGGGAGTGTGGCATGTCTGAGGAACTGAGGCAGGCAGGATTGGGTCAGGCTTGGAACTTATAGACCACGTTAAATATTTTGAATTTTCTTATAAGAGCACTAGGGAGCCATTGAATATTTTAAAGCAGTGGAGTGACATCATATTTGTGTCTAAAAGATCATCTGACTGCCATTTGAAGAATGATTGGAGGGAGAGAAGAGAACAAGACTAGATGTAGGGAAATTCATGAAAAGGCTGATGTAGGAAAGCAGATGAGAAATGTTGGTGGCTTAAATTAGGGTAGTGACAGACCGTTACAGAGATGGATGTTTTTGAGAACGATTGCAGAAACAAAATCAATGGCACTTGCTGAGTGATTGGCTTTTGGAAATAAAGGAGAGGATGGTATCAAGCTGCTGCCTAGTTTCCTACATAAGCAGCAAACTAGTGCTGCTGTTAATAAAATAAACACTGGGGAGATTGTTTGGTGATACATGTTGACTTTGAATAACCCGTGAAGCATTCAAGTGGAGCTGTACAGAAAAAATTTAATAAATTGACCTGGAACTCAAGTTTTTTACTGTGTAAATTTGGGAGTCATCAGCATATAGAGGTAATCGATACCAGAGGTATAAAAGGGAATATCCAAGAAGACTATAATCAGAGAAAATAATCCAGGATAGAGCCTTCAGGATTTCAACATTTAAATCTCAGAGAGTGAGTTACCAGTAGTGTATTGAAGAGCAGGAGCAGCCACAGAAGTTTGGGGGAGGGGAGGAAATAAAAGAAAAAAGAAAAATATACCATTGAAGCCAATGGAAGAGGAAGTTTTAAGGGAAAGCAAGTAATTGACTTTAGTAACTGCTGCAGGGAGGCAGGCCATTGGGTAATGCAAGTTACAAGACTATGCCTAACCTCAGTGGGGCAGAAGTAGTCTTCCTTCCCATGTGCCTGGAAAAAAAGAAAGAATTTATGGCAGTTACAGTTTTTCTTTGTGATAATTATAAGGAGAAATTTTGGTTTTAGTTTTGTCTGTTTCTTCTAGGCAGGAATACCGATGGGACCAATGCCAGCAGCAGGAATGCCTTACATGGGACAAGCACCATTCCTGGGAATGCGCCCACCAGGCCCGCAATACACTCCAGACATGCAGAAACAATTTGCTGAAGAGCAGCAGTAAGAGACCTCTAGGATTTGAGGATAACAAAGATACATGATAATAGTTGTTTTAAAATTTGTCAAATATTCTCTAATGTAGATTTGAATACCAAAACAGTCAAGTTGCCTTTAAAACTTTTAGAACCAGAGAAACCTCAGAGATAGTCTAATTCAGCTTTTTAATTTTACATCAGTAGGAGCCTGGATGGCACATGCGGTTTGTGATCAGCTGCTAACCTAAAAGGTTGGTGGTTTAGACCCACCAAGTGGCTCTGTGAAGAAAGGCCTGGCAAACTCCTTCTGTAAAGATTATAGCCAAGAAAACCCTATGGAACAGTTACATTCTGTAACATGGGGTTGCCATGAATTGGAATGGACTCGGTGGCAACTGGGAGCTCTGGTAGCGAGCGTAGTGCCTAAGGCACTTGACTGCTAACCAGAAGGCTGGCTGTTCAAACCCACCAGCCACTCCTCGGAAGGAAGATGGGGCAATCTACTTCCGTGGTGATACTGCCTCGGAAACCCAAGGAGGGGTCGCTATGAGTTAGGTCTGACTTAACGGCACATAACAACAACAGCAACAACAACAACAACGGTGGCAACTGGTTTGGTTTTGGTTTATTTTACGTCTAGGCAAGTGAGGTCCAGAGAAAGGAAGTAGCTTTTCAGTCAAGGTGTATTAATTTCTTGGTGCTGCTATAATAGAAGTATCACAAGTGGGTGATTTTAAAGAACAGAAACTTATTTTCTAACAGTTTGGGTGGCTAGAAGTCTGAGTTCAAGGCATTGCCTCTACGGGAAGGCCTACTCTGTCTGCTGTGGGAGAAGGGCCTTGTCTCAGCTTCTTTGACATCATTCCTAGCATTCCTTGGAGATCTCCACGTGGCATCTATCTTTCCCCAATGTGTGCCTACTCTGTTCCTTTTATATCTCAAAAATGATTGGCTTGAGGTACTCTTTATGGGCTTATTAGCATAACAAAAAACCTTATTCCCAAATAAGATTGCATCCAAAGTATAGGGGTTATAGTTCTAACATATATTTCGGGGATACAATTCAATCCATAACACAGTGTTACACACTTACTAGCAAAGGCTGGACCCAAATGCAGGCCTTCCAATTCCCAGATCCTTGTTCTTTCTCCCATATGACACCACTTTCCCAAGTGGAATTTTCTTTTTTATATGCAGAACAAAGAGTACTTTGATGTTTATCTGCCTACCTGTCTGTGTTTTTTTTTTTTTTTTAGGTTTTTTTTAATTTTATTTTGATTTGG
>NW_006921783.1:5626951-5635651 GCF_000298275.1 Orycteropus afer afer | reverse complement strand
TGTTTTGAGATTACTTTATATGAAAAAGTTGTCTCCTGCCTGGCAAATTAGGAAATAAATTATATGTCACACTTAGGTAAATCATTTTTAGACTCATTTCAAATATTTTGATATTAACTTAGTGGGAAAATAGTATTCTCATAAGAGTAAAATTAGATATAATAGCAGTGGAGTGAGCTCATAGGTCTACAAATGCAAGATGATATTGCTGAAACCATTGTAGAAATCACTATAACACAGTTGATAGTGCCTGAAGCTGGTTCTTCACTAGATTGTTTTTCCTATAGAAAACGATTTGAACAGCAGCAAAAACTCTTAGAAGAAGAAAGAAAAAGACGCCAGTTCGAGGAACAGAAGCAAAAGCTCAGACTTCTGAGTAGCGTGAAACCCAAGGTAATGTATCCTTACCCTTCCTACAAATATGCCTCTTCACATTTTTTTTATTGTTGAAACAGCAACCCAAGGCTGTGGTTCATTCATTTTTGCTTATTGTGTCCTGAAGTGAAGGGTTTTTTTTTCTTTTTCTGTAAAGATGCTCTGTTGTTGAGGAGTAGGATGTCAGCCATTATCATCTCAATTCTTTTTACTACCATGGCAATGTTTATAATCTTTTTTGGGGAACAAGTTCAATCCTAAACTTGTTGTGTATTGTTGAGTCAATTTGGACTCATAACAACCCTTTATGACAGAGTAGAACTGCCCCATGGGGTTTCCAAGGCTGTGATCTTTACGGGAGCAGACTGCCACGACTTTTTTACTCAGTGCAGCTGGTGAGTTCAAACTACCCATCTTCGGTTAGCAGCCAAGTGTTTAACCACTGTGCTACCAGGGCTCCTTCATCCTAAACTTACTGATAGGAAGATGTGTTTAGCTTTTTTATTTTTTTAATTTCCTTTTTAAAAATATTTTATTGTGCTTTAGGTGAACGCTTACATAGCGAATTAGTTTCCCAATCAATAGTTCATACACACATTGTTTGATGACATTGGTTACAATCCCCACAATGTATCAGCACTTTCCCTAGTTCCTTCCTGGGTTCCCTGTTTCCGTTTGTCCACTTTTCCTGTCCGTCCTTGTCATCTTGTCTTTAAATGTTGCCCTTTTGGTCTTACATAATTGACTTTTCTAAGGAGCACATTTTACACAGGTGTTATTTGTTTTATAGTCCTATTTATTAATGAGTTTTTCTTAATTCAGGATACTTAATATCTAGTACCTCCCTGAAGTATTTATGAACAAGACTTTTGAAATTTTTATATTCAACAGAGTATCATTTTATACCTTTGTTTTATAGTTTATCAATGCCTTTGACTCTGGGGGTTCATTTTGATTAAAATGTTAGAAATAATATCTCTACTTTTAACTTGGGTGGGTTTAGAAGGAAGGAAGCAAGAAGTAAGTGAATAAGCATACATATTTTTGTTGTCTCTTAGACAGGAGAGAAGAGTAGAGATGATGCTTTGGAAGCCATAAAAGGAAACTTAGATGGGTTTTCCAGAGATGCTAAGATGCACCCTACTCCAGCTTCACATCCCAAGAAACCAGGTAGTTTTCATTTTAACAGATACTAAAATTTCCTTTTGTTTGAAGATGATTTATATTCTCTGTAATTTACCATTTTTTGTGTGTTAAGAGTCAGACCACCACTGGCCTGTTCGTTGATTGTACTCGGTGGCTTGTATGTTGCTATGATGGTGGAAACAGTGCCACTGGTATTTCAAATACCAGCAGGGGTACCCATTGTGCATAGGTTTCAAAAGAGCTTCCAGACTAAGACAGATGAGGAAGAAAGACCTGGTGATCTACTGCTAAAAAAAAGTTGGCTAGTAAAAACTTTATGAGTAGTGGCAGAACATTGTTGGATATAGTGCTGGATGAGGAGCCCCTCAGGTTAGAAGGCACTCAGAATATGACTGAGGAAGAGCTGCTTCCTCAAAGTAGAGTCAACTTTAATGACATGAATGGAGTAAAGCTTTCAGGAACTTCATTGACTGATGTGACATAACTCAAAATGAGAAGAAATAACTATTATTATTATTATTATTCCATTAAGAATCGGAATGTGGAATTTATGAAATATGAACTTAGGAAAATTGGAATTTGTCAAAAATGAAAAGAAACACTTGAAGATGGATATCCTAGGCATTTAGTGAGCTGAAATAGACTGGTGTTGGCTATTTTCAGTTAGACAATCGTATGGTCTACTATGCCAGGAATGACAGATTGAAGAGGTACAGTGTTGAGTTCACTGTTGAAAAAAACATTTCAAGATCTATCCTGAAGTACAATACTGTCAATGATAGGGTATTGTCCATATGCCTACAAGGAAGACCAGTTCATATGACTCTTATTCAAATTTATACACCAACCACTAATGCCAAAGATGAGGAAATTCAAGATTTTTTGCCAATTTCTGCAGTCTGAAATTGATCAAACATGCAATCAAGATACATTGATAATTACTGGCGAATGGAATGCTCCTATTGGAAATAAAGATGAAAATAGGGCCTTGGGATAGAAGAAATGCCCAAAATTTCATGATAGAATTACGCAAGACCAATGACTTACTCATCGCAGATATCTTTTTTTCAACAACATAAATGGTGACTGTACATGTGGACCTCACTGAATGGCATACGGGAATCAAATGGACTATGTCTGTGGAAAGAGTTGATGGAGAAGCTCAGTATCATCAGTCAGGACAAGGCCAGGAACTGACTAAGAAATAGACCATCAATTGCTCATATGCAAGTTCAAATTAAAACAAGTCTGTGGGAGCCAAAGTAATACCTTGAGTATATTCCACCTGAATTCAGATACCATCTCAAGAATAGATGTGACACACTGAACACTAATGACCAAAGACAAGATGACCTGTGGGATGATATTGAGGACATCAAAGATTAAGAAAGCAAAAATGTCACTAAAAAGGCAGGAAAGAAAGAAAAGACCAAAATGGATATCAGAATAGACTCTGAAACTTGCTCTTGAATGTAGAGTAGCTAAAGTGAATAGAAGAAGTGATGAGTTAAAAGAGCTCAGTACAATATTTCAAAGGGAGGCTCATGAACATAAAATATTATACTAAAATGTGCAGAGACTCAGAAAACCAAAATGGAGGAACATACTTGGCATTTCTCAAGCTGAAAGAACTGAAGAAAAAATTCAAGCCTTGAGTTGCAATATTGAAGGATTCTATAGGCAAAATACTGAATGATGCAGGAAGCCTCAAAAGAAGATGGAAGAAATACACAGACTCACTATACCAAGAAGAGTTGGTCAATGTTCAACCATTCCAGGAGGTAGTATATGATTAAGAACTGATGGTATTGAGGAAGATGTCCAAGATACACTAAATTCAAACCAAACTCACTGCCATAAAGTTGATTCCAACTTATAGCAGCATCCCCTTGGATTTCCAAGGCTATAACTTTTAACAGAAGCAGACTGCCTCATCTTTTTTCCTCAGAGCAGCTGGTGGGTTCGAACTGCCAACCTTTTGGTTTGCAACGAAATGCCTTAACCCCACTGCACTACCAGAGCACCTTTTTAATATACACTGAAGAATTAGCAAAAAAAAAAACAAGGCTCAAGGAATTGATGGAATACCAATTGAGATGTTTCAACAAGTGGCTGGAATGCTGGAAGTGCTCACTCATCTATGCCAAGAAATTTGAAAGACAATTACCTGGCCAGCCTGCTGGAAGAGATCCAAATTTGTGCCCATTCCAAAGAAAAGTGATCTAGCAGAATGTGGAAATTATTGAACAAATTATTAATAAGAAGAATTGATGCTTTTGAATTATGGTGTCGGCGAAGAATACTGAAAATACCATGGACTGCGGGAAGAATGAACAAATTTGTCCTGAAGAAAGTGCAACCAGAATGTCTTTGGAAGTGAGAATGGCCAGACTTCATCTCACCTACTTTGGTCATGTTGTCAGAAGAGACCATTCCTTGAAGAAGGATGTCATCCTTGATAAAGTAGAGGGTCAGTGAAAAAGGGGAAGACCTTCAAAAAGATGGATTGACACAGTGGCTGCAACAATGGGCTCAAGTATAGCAAAGGTTGTGAGGATGGTGCAGGACTGGCAGTGTTTCATTCTATTGTACATAGGGTCGTTACAAGTCAGAGCCATCTCGAGGGTACTACCAACCCCATTAATATAATAATAATTATTATGATATTAATTATCGTTAATACCACATGCAAGTAAAGTTATGCTGAAGATAATTCAAAAACATTTGCAGCAGTATTTCAACAGGGAATTGCCAGAAGTTCAAGCCAGATCCAGAAGAGAACATGGAACAAGGGATATCATTGCTGATGTCAGATGGATCTTGGCTGAAAACAGAGAATAAAAGAAAGATGTTTTTTATTGACTATGCAAAGGTATTCATTCAACTGTGTGTATCATAACAAATTATGGATAACATTGTGAAGAATAGGAATTCCGGAACACTTAATTGTGCTCATGTAGAACCTGTACATAGACCAAGAAGCAGTCATTCAAGTAGAACAAGGGATACCACATGGTTTAAAATCAGGAAAGGTGTGTGTCAGGGTTGTATCCTTTCACCATACTTATTCAATCTGTATGAGCAAATAATCTGAGAAGTTGTACTATATGAAGACCTTGGTATCTGGACTGGAGGAAGAATCATCAACAACCTGCAATATGCAGATGACACAGCTTTACTTGGTGAAAGCGAAGAGGAGTTGAAACTCTTACTGAGGAAAATGAAAGACTACAGCCTTCAGTATGGATTACACCTCGACGTAAAGAAAACAAAAATCCTTATAATGGAATCAATAAGCAGCAGCATCATAAACAGAAAAAGGTTGAAGTTGTCAAAGATTTCATGTTGGATCTATAATCAGTGCCCATGGAAGCAGCAGTCGAGAAATCAAGTACCTATTGCATTGGACAAATCTGCTATAAAGACCTCTTTAAAGTGTTAAAAAGCAAAGAAGTCACTTTGAGGACTAAACTAAGGTGCACTTGACTGAAGCCATATTTTCAGTCACCTCATATGCATGGTAAATCTGGACAATTAGTAAGAAAGACTAAATAATTGATGCCTTTGAATTATAGTGCTGGTGAAGAGTATTGAATGTATGTGGACTGTGAGAAGCATGAACAAATCTGCCTTAGAACTACAGTCAGAATGTTCCTTAGAAGCGAGAATGGTGAGACTTCTTCTCACATACTTTCGACATGTTATCAAGGGAGACCAGTCCCTGGACAAGGACATCATGCTTGGTAAGTAGAGGTCAGTTACAAAGAAGAAGACCCTCAAGAAGTTGGAGTGACACAACGGCTGCACCAGTGGGTCCAAGCGTAGCAAAGACTGTGAAGATGACCAGGACTGAGCAGTATTTCATCCTCTTGTACGTAGGGTTGCTATGATTTGGAAACAACTCAATAGCACCTAACAGCAATAATGGAAAATTAAGAGATGCTTTTGGTGGTGAAAAGGCTGGAAACTCTTTTTTATGCTTTAGGCCTAGATTTAAAACCCTAATTGAACACTGGAAACTCCTAGGTTTCCTTCAGAAAATTTGTTTTGACTCAACATGAAGTGGCTAACTAGAAATTGTTTACTCTGTGTATGCTGAATGAACTCGTGGGATTATGTGAACATCAAAATGCCAGGTTTTTATTTCACAGTGAGGAATACTCATTGTTAAACTACATCTGCTTGTCCAAGGGGAGCATTTCATGTGGGCTGAGGGGCCCCTGGGTGGTGCAGTTGGTTAACCACTTGACTACTAGCTGGAAAATTGGTGGTGTGGAGCTGCCTGGAGGCACCACAGAGGACAGGCTGGCGGTTTGCTTCTGAAGGTCACAGCCTTGGAGGGCCTGTGGAGCAGCTCCGCTCTGCACACATGGGGTGGAATCGACTTGACAGCAACTGACAACTTCAGTACGGATCGAACAATGTTTGTCCTGATGCTGACCATCTTCTCCGCCTTCCTCTCCTTCTAGGTTCTGCTGAAGGTCCACTTTCAGTATTAACTTCTAATGTCTATTTTTAAGTTACTTCTTGACAAGCTTATGTGGCTTATAATTTTCGTATCTATGAAATGGTTGACAGTCGACCAATTCTTTTTGGTAAAGTGACTCTGTATTCCTTCCATCTTCTTTTGCTGCTTCCTTGTTGTTCAATAGTTTTCCCATAGGATCCTTCAGTCTTACAACTTGAGGCTTCAAATTTTTCTTCAGTTCTTTCAGCTTGAAAACTGTATCCCTTTTGTTTTTTAATTCCAGGTCTTTGCAAATTTCATTGTAATACTTTGTCTTCTACAGCTACCCTTTTAAATCTTCCGTTCAGCTGTTTTACTCTCATCACTTCTATTCACTTTAGCTACTCTACATTCAAGAGCAAGTTTTACAGTCTCTGCCGACATCCATTTTAGTCTTTTCTTTCTTTCCTGCCTCTTTAGTGACATTTTTGCTTTCTTAATCTTTGATGTCCCCAGTATCATCCCAGAAGTATCTTGTCTTTGGTCATAAGTGTTCAGTGTGTCACATCTATTTTTTTTTTTTTTTAATTGTGATTTGAATGAAAATTTACAGAGCAAATTCACTTTCCATACAGCAGTTCACATACACTTTGTCTCATGACACTGACAACTTACCACAATGCAACAGCTCCCCTCTCACTTCCTCCTGATACTCGACTCTTCCCTGTGTCCCTCCCTCCATGCACTCCTGCCCCCTGAGCTGTCTCCCTGTGCATAAAGAGCCCTTCTTTCTCCCATGATTGTTCTCCCCAAGGAGTGTATCTACCTCAGGTAAATGTTCAACTCATATGCCTATCTTTTGTTTGGCTAGAAACCACAGGTATGGGTTCAGTTCCAGACCTGAAGGGCAGCTAGGGGCCATAGTCTGTGGTTCCACCAGGCTCTATCAGACCAGCACACCTAGTCCCCACCCCCCCGCTTTTTTTTTCCATATGATTTTGAGTTTTGTTCCACATTGTTCTCCCTCTCTATCCAGAATCTCCTACATTGATCCCCCTCCGAGTGGTTGACAGTGGTAGCTGGGCACCATCTACTTCTTCTGGTCTCATAGTCCTATAGGCTGTGGCTTGCGTGGTGTGTCAGTCACTAGGACTAATTGTTTCTATGAATCATTGGTTTTCTTCATTCTTCTTTGCTCTGGGCGAGGAGAGACCCATCGTTGCATCTAGATGTCTGCTTGCAAGCTTTTAAGATCCCAGTCGCTACTCGCCAAAGTAGGAGGTAGAACGATGTTTTGTGTAGTATGTTATGCCAATTGAGCTTGATGTCCCATGTAACTATGGTCCTGAGCCCACAGGTTCAGTCCCTCTGGGTAGCTGGCTGTGACCAAGAAGTGAGTACGATCTTGTCCCTTGTCAGCTCTATTATACACCTGGGAATTCAGATCATACAAATACACTTATAGGACCATTGTCTGCCAACCCTGTACACGGTCTTGGGTACATTCCCCACTTCATAGATATACCTAACAGTTCAGCCTGTCCACCCATCTATCCACCCACATACCCCTGTTTGCCTTCACTGACAACGCAGTACTGTATGTGCAAAAGGGTTCATCTTTGTTGCCTGTACATCCCATGTACCTCTCTCTGTCTTCCTCTTCCTCAGTGCCACCATGTTGATCACTCACATTTGGTACATTGCCCTTCTCTTCACCCCAATCAATACTTATCTCTCTACCTATCTAACAGTGTTCCTTACCTCCCCTCGCACCCCTGGTAACCAAGAAAGAAAATTTCCTTGCGTAGATAAACCTTTCCTTGACTTTTACAATAACAGACTAATACAATATCTGTGATTGACTTATTTCACTCAGCAAGTTTATCCACGTTCTGTGGTATTTTGCAGATTCTAGGTTGTTCTTTAGAGTTGCATAACATTCCATTGTGTGCAGTCACATCTATTCTTGAGATAGTATCTGAATTCAGGTGGGATATACTCAAGGTTTGGCTCCCAAGGACTTGTTTTAATTTGAACTTGCATATGAGCAATTAATGGTCTGTTTCTCAATCAGCCTCTGGCCTTGTCCTGACTGATGATACTGAGCTTCTCCATCAACTCTTTCCACAGATGTAGTCTGTTTGATTCCTGTATTCCATCCAGTGAGGTCTATGTGTATAGTCACCATTTATGTTGTTGAAAAAAAGTTATTTGCTATGAGTAAGTCATTGGTCTTGGAAAATTCTATCATGAGTTCTTGGGCATTTTTTCTATCCCAAGGCCGTATTTTCATCTTTGTTTCCAATAGGAGCATTCCATTCACCAGTAATTATCAGTGCATCTTGATTGCATGTTTGGTCAATTTCAGACTGCAGAAGTTGGCAAAAATCTTGAATTTCCTTATCTTTGGCATTAGTGGTTGGTGTATAAATTTGAGTAATAGTCAATATGAACTGGTCTTCCTTATAGGCATATGGATAGTACCCTATCCTTGACAGTGTTGTACTTCAGGAGAGATCTTGAAATGTTCTTTTTAGCAGTGAGTGTGACACTGTTCCTCTTCAGTTTGTCATTCCTGACATAGTAGATCATATTTTTGTCCATTTCAAAATGGCCAATACTAGTGCATTTCAGCTCACTGTTGTTGTTACGTGCTATTGAGTCGAACCCAACTCATAGCGACCCCTCCTTGCATTTCCGAGGTGGTATCACTATGGAAGTAGATTGCCCAA
>NW_006921783.1:5606914-5626396 GCF_000298275.1 Orycteropus afer afer | reverse complement strand
TATGAAGAAACATTGTTTAAGCTTTTGTAGCCTTATTGCTAGTGAATAGGGGTGGTCCCTTATGCCTTTTAAGAATTATGCCTTTTCAGATTAGTTCTCAGATTTCCATTACTTCTACTTTGTACCAGTACCGGTCCAAGAAGGCTTTTTTTTTTTTTTAATTAAGGCAATAATTTTGAATATTCATTATGTATCTTCTGTAGAACTTTAAATACTTCAAGTTTTTAGTTTATCGATCCAAGAGAGAAGTGATAAGCATATTTTCAGATGAGAACTTTTTTTTTTAAAGACCGTGCTTTGTGACATTAAAACCCATTGCCATTGTGTCGATGCAGACTCATGGTGATCCTGCATGTTACAGAGCGTAACTGCTCCATAGGGTTTTCTTGGCTGTGATCTTTAAAGTCCCTGGGTGGCACAAATGGTTTTCACTCAACTACTGACTTAAAGGTTGGCAGTTCGAACCCACCCATCAGTGCCATGGAAAAAAGACCTGTCAATCTACTTCTGTAAAGTATAGCCAAAATAGAAAGTCAGCACACTATGACCAAGGCAGAGGAAGTCCTTGGGAGGTGCATAAGAGTTAAAGGCAACAAATGTTAATACTATTACACACATAATGCTACAATAACAATAATAACAAGCAATAATCTGTAAGTGGATAAATAGGTAAACATGCAAGCTGGGTAAGTGTAGGAAGGCAAAAGGAACTACACCCATGAGTGTATGTCGCTTTGGCAGAGGATATTTCTACATATGTGTTTGTGTATGTGCTACAAATATATCCAGGTATGCGGTAGAGCATAGAGAGGACAAAATTATGAAAACTTCTTAGCCATAACCAGCACCTTAAGGGAAAAGTCACTGAGTTAGGGGGCTTAAGACCACAGTCCTGGGGGACATCTAGGTCAACTGGCATAACATAGTCTGTAAAGACAATGGTTCTATATCCTAGTTGGTGAGTAGCGACTGCGGTCTCTTAGAAGCTTGCAAACGGCCATGAAAGATGCAGCTATTGGTCTCTCCCCATCCTGAGCAATGAAGAGTGAAGAATAGCAAAGACTCAAAGAAACAGTCCAAAGAACTAATAACAATGTGAACCACAGCCTCCAGTATCCTGAGACCCTAGATGGTGAACTAGATGGTACCCAGCTACCACTGCTGACTTCTCACATGGTGATCACATAGAAGGTTCTGGACAGAGTGGGGAGAAAATGTAGAACAAAATTCAAAATCATAAAAATGGTGAGACTTACTGGTCTGATAGAGACTGGTGGAACCCCCCAAACTATGGCCCTTAGATACCCTTCAAACCCGGAACCTTTCAGCCAAATAAGCAACAGGCCTATAATGTGAACAAACAGCCACGAGGAACGTGCTTCTCAGAACAATCAACCATACAAGACCAAAAGGGCAGACTTGGTCCAAAAACAGAGCTCAGAAGGTAGGAAGGGGCAGTAAAGAAGGACGAACAGAAACGCGGAACCAAGGGATGAAGTGGGAAGAGTGCTGTTACACTGAAGAAATGACAACCACAGTTACGAATCAAAATGTATATAAATTGTTGAATGGGGAATTTATTTTCTCTGTAAACTTTCACCCAAATCACACACATAAGAAGATTATAGCCAAGAAAACCTTATGGAGTCATTCTATGTGGAGTCACATAAATTGGAATTGACTTGATGGCAGTGAGTTTGGTTTTGGTTGTTAATCTTTATGGAAGCAGACTGCCATGTCTTTCTTTTGAGATGGTGCTGAGTGGATTCACACTGCCAGTCTGTTGGCAACCAAAAACTGCTTGTACCACTTTGACCCCTAGCCTGAATCCCATGACATTACCCCCTGCCATTGAGTTGATTCTGACTCATAGCAAGCCTATAGGACAAGGTAGAATTCCCCTGTAGAGTTTCCAAGGCTGTAAATCTTTATAGGAGCAGATTGCCTCATCATTCTCCCATGGAGTGGCTGGTAGATTTGAACTGCTGACCTTTTAGTTAGCAACCTTAACTGTAATATTGTTAGTGAGCCTCATGTCACATGTAGTAGAGCAGGTTTATTATATAAATTAATCTCACATTTAACAATATAAAAGAACATAGTGATGTTTATATCCTTTAGTGCCAACGATCTTTTAAACATAGTCCTCAGTCAAGATTAACTTTCACAAATTGGTTGTTAAATTGTTTGCTTTAGGACTTTATGGTCTCCCAGTTTTTATGTTTTTCACAAGAAAATAACACCTTGGTAACGTGTTTTAATGTTCTTGTTATCGTTTGTAATTTTCATTCCTTATATTATAACTTTACTGAAATGTGATTTATGCAAAATATAAATGTGAAAAACTACAAGTTTGTTCCTTTCTGTCATAATGAAATTTGAACAGTATTGTTTCTCCAAAATGTAACGTATTTTGCAGTATATGAGTAAGTTTCCTTACATCGTTTTTTGAGAGAATGTCATCCAGATAAATAGATCATTTGGGTTTCAGAAGTAATCACCACTTTGATAATTATTACTGGTTTCAGGGAAAAAAAAAAAAAAAAAGCTAGTTCTAACTAATCAAAGAAGGGAGGAAAGTTTTAAGTTTCATGGGAGTTTTTTTTTTGTTTGACTTTGAGGTGAATGCAAAATAGCTATGAAATCTCATTTTAAAAAGACATAAAATTGTGTATAAGTAGACATCAGAGTGTTTTTGCATGCATTATATAATTTCGTTTGATTGTGGTTACTTGTGTTATTTCTTGTTCACCTCTGGTATTCGTATTTCAGTATATTCTTTTGGAATTGTACTATATCTGGATTTCTTTTTCCCTGTTGGTTTTCATTCCTGTGTGTTTCATTGCCATTTTCCATTTTGCAGATTGTCCCACATCATCTCATTCTTCTATAACTGTCTCCCAATCACCTGCCTTTCTTGATGAAGAAGAATTCAGTGACTTTATGCAGGGGCCTGTTGAAGTTCCCAAATGTGGGCCTTCTTCCACTTCCCAGCCTTTTCAGTCTTTCCACCCCACAGCCCCAGTTGGCCAGTTGCATACACAGAAGGCTGGGGCACAGCCTCTCCCTCCAGGTCAGATTCCAGTGTCTCTTGCCTTACTGGTATCCCTGGGCAAATTCCTTATTTCTCTACTGCTTCAGCCTCACACACTGTACAGAAAGCAGGTGACTCCTAGTATTTATTAATGAAAATATTCTTACAATAATCTAGGTAAATTTACTTCTATTATATAAGCAGAATAACATAGTGATGTTGGTAAGAAACCTGTACATGAATTACATGAGTGGTTTTGAAATCCACCAAAATAAGAATCTAGATTTTTCAATTCTGGAGGCTTCATATTCCAGAAGAGTGATTTAAAACCTTTGCTCCTAATTTAGGAGCTTTCTAAACCACCTTTAAAAACAAACCAATTTCTTAAGGAGTTTAAGGAGTTACTCTTTTGTTTGGGAAAATCACTAATACCATTTTCTGAAGAGTAAGAGCCAGGGAAAACTACTGTACAAAGTGTGTTCTCTGGTTAAGTGACAGAGCACTTGGGATCAGAAGTCAGTTTGTCCTTGGACAAGTCTGTAAAACATTTTTACACCTTAGTTTTAGCATCTGTGCAATCGTGGGAACAGAAAGGTCTGCAGTTCTAAGCCACCAGCTGCTTCGCAGTATAAAGATGAAGCAGTCTGCTTCCGTGAAGATTACAGCGTTGAAGACCCTATGGGCAGATCTGCTCTGTCTTCTAGGGTTGCCATGAATTGGAATCAGCTTGATGGCAGTAGGGTTATTTATTTATTTAAATACACTCTGTCTTGAAGTGATGGCTAGTGATGGGGGAGCTCCTAGGGGACGCGCACCTCATCCAGACTCTCTCATTTGAGAGATATGGAAACAGACCTAGTTGGTGCCCCTTCCACAACGCTGACACCATTCTCCCAGCCCTCTCACAGGATTCTTGAGAAACAAAGTGGGTATTGTGTGTGTAAGTTCTCTCAAATTTCTAAAACCTCTCAAGTTCTATGCAAATGTCTAATGATTGAATTATATTCAGGTTTGTAATGTGGCAGGTTTGCTCTGGAGGATATGGGGGTGGAACAGGTGATGGACGAGATCAGGAATATGCTGTTACCTACAAATAATCCTTCATGCTGTTTGTTTAGGCCCTTCCTTGGAGAAGAAGTTCCTAGTATCTTGTGACATAAGTGCACCTGGGCAGGAACAAATTAAATTAAATGCTTCTGAAGTTGGGCACCACCAAGCCCTAGGCCCAGTTTCCAGTAAGAGCCATCCCAGTTTAACGGCCAGTAATGGGGGTGCTATAGATGGACGTGTAAGTGGTGCCACCACAGCAGAGGCAGAAAAGACTTCAGACCAAACCCTGTCAATTGGAGAGAGTGGTGAGCTCATGAAACATTCAGCGAAACAACTCATTTAACCAAGTATCGCTTAAATGCTAACATCTTAAGCATTAATCTTAAAATGAATGCTGCTTGATGATTTTGCTGGGTGAAATCTTGCTTAAAATAAATTTGATGCATCCCTTTCTCTAATTAACCACTAAGATTTTGCTCTAAATTCTTTCAACACACTATTTTGCCTTTTTGAAAAATGATTTTAATAACCAGATTTCTTAATCACAATCATTCCTGTTTTAAAATTCCTCTTCCTCTTATTTTATGAAAACTCTTTTTTTCCCCTTTACAATTCCCATGCTTCCATAAAGATTGAGGGGTTAAATTACAGCTGGAAAAGTCACCAATGAGAATCATATACCCTGCCACACTGCTGCCTTAAAGAATCAGATAATATCAGTTCAGTTCACAGAAAGGAATTAAAATGTGTCCAGCCCAGAAGGCAAACTTATAGAGGATATTTTATTGGACAAGAAATTATTACATTGCACTAAGAAGCAAAGCAAAACAAAAGCCCTATACATCTAAGGTAGCAGTTGTTATATTCAAATTAAAAATCAGACTTTGCAGTATTAAAAGAAGCAGTATTGAAAGCTATAAAGTAAGCTTGGGGCAGTTACATTTTTTATAAATATATATTTTTAAAACACTGCCTATCATGTTTTTTCCTTTAATTTATAATACACATGAGATGGTCCAAGCCACCTATGATTCAGAATATTGATTTGGTACATTTGAGTTTTTCTTTATTCATAAGGGCATAGTTAATGTACAGTTGTTTAGAAACCAAATCTTTTAGTTGTTTTGGTGACTTTTTTTTTTTAAGTGTCTCCAGCCAGTGCTGTTCAATACAGTAAGCCGTGACTCCATGTGATTTTGCGCCTTCCACATGGGCCATGATATGCATTAGATAATGTTCATAATGTGCCTTATCTTGTAGGTGTGGGAGTGTTTCCTTCACAGGACACTGTTCAGCCCAGAATGCCTCCTTGGATTTACAATGAGAGTCTGGTTCCAGGTAAGAGTTTCCTTGCTCAGGATCCCTATTTGAATCATTTTGTTTTAGATGTTGTAGATTTTTACTGTTGTGGTTAAAGAAATATACAGAAGGAATTGTAAATTTTCTCTTTTATTTTTTTTTGAAGGAGTACAGAAACTTAAAGCTGCCTCCTATAGGGAATAACTAAAAATACAAGAGAAGTGTTTTACTTTAATGTTTTATTGACCATCATGTACTTTCATTTCTAAAAGCATCCTTGGATTTCTCATGCTTTAAAAGTCATTCTCAAATATTTATTTCATAGATTACCAAATAGTATTAACACGTGTAATTAATTGCACTAATTAAACTGATTTGCTTAATAAACACTAGTTTTCTGAACTGTTAATATGATTCAAATAAAACCAACTGCTATTGAGTTGATTCTGATTCATAATGACCCCTGGTGGGTTTCCAAGGCTGTAAATCTTTTCAGAAGTAAATTGCCCTATCTTCCTCCCAACGAGCAGCTGGTGGGTTTGAACTGCTGACCTTCCGGTTAGCAGCAAATACCTGTGCCACCAGAACTCCTTGTTAATGATTGTTGTTGTCGTTATGTGCCATGGAGTCGGACCCGACTCATAGCGACCCCTCCTTGGGTTTCCAAGGCAGTATCACTACGGAAGTAGATTGCCCAACCTTCCTTCTGAGGAATGGCTGGTGGGTTTGAACCGCCAGCCTTCTGGTTACCAGTCAAGTACCTTAGGCAATACGCTACCAAAGCTCCCTGTTAATGATGAGTTTATATGTTTTTAAATACTTTTTGACTTCTTTGTCAAAATATATATGAAGTTAAAGACCAGATGGCATCTTTTTCTACATTGGAAAGTGATGTTTACTTTTTTCTATATGTATAATATTTTGTCTGAGCCAAAAAAAAATCACTGAGGTCCACATTTGATGATATTATTCTCTTGAATATAAGGAAATAGTCTATTTAAGTTTAGATTGATTTGCATAGACAAATGACTATTAGTATATACATATTGTAACAGTATATACATATACATATTGTAACTTGTTTAATTTTACGTCAACCTCTTGAAAAATAAGAGAACTTCAGTTTTCTATGTTGATCATAGACTAAAGTTCTTTCTTTTCCATGGTTGATTAAATAAAACTCATGTGAGGTTCCTATCGGTGAATTTCTGTGGAAGAAACCAGCACCGTCTAGTTTATATCATAATCACATGTGGACACATATGGGACTTCAATTAAAGATAAATGTAATGTTTTTTGTTCCAGTTGCACATTAGACAGTTTATATCTTTTCCTCTTCTTATCTGTCCTTAAGCCAAATCAACAACAGCAACAACAGAAATCTAGATTTTGGTGTACTGTGGAGTTCTATTCATTTTCTGCTGATTTATGTTTCTTTCTCTATCCTCCTTCCAAACATACACGTGTGCATAGTTTTTTAGCCAAAATATTTCTTTTAATGGCCAGCCTCTTAATTTGTACTCCCCATTTATAGTCCTAGATGTAAAATTTTTGTTTTGAAATTTTTCCCTGTCTGCCGCAACCCTACCCACTTTCCTCCCCGGCAGCTCCTCTAACTAAGGTTGTCAGATTTAGCAAATACATAAACAAGATGCCTAGTTACATTTGAATTTAAAGTGAACAACAAATAGTTGAGTTATATAAGTATGTCCTGTGCAGCATGGGTGTCCTGTACTTCATATGGCCCTACTTCTAACAGCCTTTCTACTTTATTCTTTGGAAACCCCAGTTGATTATGCAAAGCTCCCCAGTTGTCTCTCCTTTTTTTCAAACCCTCTTTCTGCTTCCTAACCTTAATGGAAACCAGATTTTCCCTGAAGGTTCTACTTCCATAGCACCTTCCCCAGTCACGTTTTCTCTCTTAGCCTCTGATTTATTGGGTGGGGAGAAAGGTGGTCTTGATATAATTCTTGTTTCTTAATCTTTAAGACCAAGTTCTATTCTCTCTTCTGAGCTGTAAACCCTGTCTTCTGGATTACTTCCATTTGGATATCTTTACAACAATTCAAACCTTGTGGTGGCTTTGGATTAGAAATGTCTATTAAAGCAGTTTGACTGAAGATTATTTTTGTATCACAATAGCAATGATAAAGAAAAAGAAAGTCACTTGGAATGCATTTACATTTGTAATATGGTCCTTCTTTTAATAGATGCCTATAAGAAAATTTTAGAAACCACAATGACTCCAACTGGAATAGATACCGCTAAACTTTACCCCATTCTGATGTCATCTGGACTTCCCAGGGAAACTCTTGGACAGATATGGGCCTTAGCTAATCGAACTACACCTGGCAAGCTTACTAAAGAAGAGCTTTATACCGTTCTGGCCATGATAGCAATAACACAGGTAGTCGCTGAAATAGCTTTTCAATATAAATTGAAGGAATATGAATCCTTTTTTGACTATAACACTGTAGAAATCTCTACATTGAAATTTAGATCATTTTCAGGATACAGTACTATAAAAATTCAGTTTATATGATGTACATACTAGCACACTGTTCTTTTGTTTAAAGAAGGTTTAGTATATATATAACATTCTCTGGACTAACTGTATCCCTTCTGAACTTGAGAGCTATTCAGTAATGAGTAAAATTACTTTCTCCTTTGTTTAAAATTCCTTAGATATAGATAAGTATTCTCAGTCTGCTAACAGTTTTTCTTACGTTATAAAATTATACCGAATGATTTGATTATGGTGAATTAGCCAAAATTATCAGAGAGGAAAATGTCAGAAATGTCAAATATGTATTGACACTTGCTTTGCTAAGTAATAATGTTTTGCATTAAATTTGTTAACTTTTGTGGGGGCAGGCAGTTAATAAATTCCTATGTTTTGAGAGAGCCAGATACTAGAACTACAGGTTTTTTATTTAGGTCTCTTGCCAGGTTTAGGTTGTACATGGTTTACAATCTCCCAAAATGTTTCCATTTTCCTCCTGGTCTGTGTAGAGGGGTGTCCCTGCCATGAGTCCTGACGCTCTAAACCAGTTCCCAGCAGCTCCTATTCCGACGTTAAGTGGCTTTCCTATGACTCTTCCCACCCCGGTGAGTCAGCCAGCTGTGATGCCCTCAGGCCCTGCGGGCTCCATGCCCCTCAGTCTGGGACAGCCAGTCATGGGCATTAACCTTGTTGGACCAGTGGGTGGCGCTGCAGCCCAGGCTTCCAGTGGCTTCTTGCCGACTTACCCTGCAAATCAGGTAAATGGAGAAATTGTGCATATTCTGAATAATCCCTTGTAGTGAATCTGGCCAACTTTTTTTCCACGGATGCGTACAGAATATTGCTGGATTGTGATGTACACTTAAGGTGAAAAATAAACAGTATTCCAACATTTTTTATTATTTAAAAAGCATAAAGATATTTCTTAAGCCTTGAACTATTTGAATTTTAGCTAAAGATTTATAGTTCTTTAGGTATATACATTTTAACTTCAAACCTAACAAATCGTTTTGACAAATTTTTTGTGTTTTGAGGAAACTGCTGAACTTCAAGTTAAAGTACCTTAGTTTATTTTTCACTTTGCAGATTAGCAAAAATTAAAAAAAAAAAAAAAAAAAAAACCTTATATTTAGTGTCAGTGAAAATGTAGGGGGAAAATGACTAAGATACTGTAGATTATTTGTGCAAACTTTATGGAAGGAGGGTTTGGCAGTAACTATCAAAATTTTAAATGCTTGTAAAGAGACCTAAGCAGTCACACTGTTAGAAGTCTGTTAGTAACTCAAATTAGCAAAGAGATAGAAAGATACCTGTTGTAGTATCGTTTGTGAGAATAAAACATTAGAAACAGCTAAATGTCTTTAGAAGGAAGTTTAGATAAATTTTGGTTCATCCATACAGTGGTAAACTATTTGGTCATTAAAATAAATGAGATAGATCTATATGCACTGCATGGGAAAATGTCCATGTTACATGACTACATTGTTTTAAAGTATGGACTAATATACTATAAAACAAATGAACTATTAGTAATACTTAGTGTTGTTGTAAGTCAGAATCAAGTAGATGGGTTTGGTTTGGTTTGTTTTGAATCTCTGGTCTGTCCAACTAAAACCAAACCCATTGCCATCGAGTCAATTCGAACTCATAGTGACCCTGTGACAGAGTAGAACCACCCACAAGGGGTTTCCAAGGCTGTAGATCTTTATGAAAGCAGATTGCCTCCTTGTGCAAGCACCAGTGATACAAAATACCTGCAGTCCTTACAGAAACAATAGAAGACAGACACAGAGTAATCCCTCACAGACATCCCGACACTATGGGAGAGAGATCCAATAGATCTGCTACCTCAGGACCATAGTACTGGGGGACACCAGGCTCAATTGGCACAACAAAATACATAAAAGCATTGCTCCACATCCTACGTTGGTGAGTAGCGACTGGGGTCTTAAAAGCTTTCAAGCAGCCATCTAAGATGCAGCTAATGGTCTCCTAGCATCAGAAGTGAAGAAGAATGTGCAAAAAAAAAAAAAAAAGGCATTTAGAAGCAGTCAGCCCTAGGACACGATGGCCCTCGAGACCAGAAGAACTAGATGGTGCCCAGCTACCAATGCCAACCACTCAGGAAAGGATCAAATCTGGAGATCCTGGATAGAGTGGGAGGGACAACATGGAACAAAATCCAAAAACTCAATAATGACCAGAATTACTGGTCAGATGAAGTCTGGTGAAACTCCCAATACTATGGCCCTGAAATACATCTGGTGCCTGGAACAAAACTCACCCCCAGGGTGGGCTCTTAGCCCAATAGTTAACAAGATGTACACGCAGACCACTCAACCCAGGATGCCGCACCCACACACTCAATGGTAATACATCCCTTAGTGCAATAGACCATGGGACACCAGAGGACAACATTCAAACTGAGGAAATGCAGCATCATTATGAGAGGCACGGGGGGAGGGTTGCAGCATAGAGAGGGGAGGAGACTGGGTTAGGGTTGGGCATGACGAATGGGGAATGAAACTAAATGTACACGTGATGTTGAATGTAAAACAAGCTCTTAAAATAAAAATAAAAAAAAAAAAATCAGATTGTTTCATATTTCTCCCATGGAGCGCCTGGTGGATTTAAACCCCTAACCGTGAGGTTAATCGCTGAATGCTTTAACCATTGTACTGCCACACCTCCCCTGGTCTGTCCAGTAACCCAATCGATGCAATTTGGCTATTTAAAAAATTGTACAGATTCATTCTTTTAACGATTGTTTTACTGTGTGTCCTGGAATGTGTCTAAAAATACAAAAGAAGATTCTTTTCTTAAGTACTTAAGTTGATGGTATGTCTGAAGGGTATTCTTCTGAAATTAGGTAATTGACCCTAACTTGAGGAATTTAAAGTGCAGTCTCTGAGGTGGACAGTTGGAGATGTGTTGTTAACTGTCTTATCACTTTGATGCTTTTCTCCTTACAAATGTCCCCTGTAAAATTCAGGTGGTAAAACCAGAAGACGACGACTTCCAGGATTTTCAAGATGCTTCTAAGTCAGGATCTCTTGATGACTCCTTCAGTGATTTCCAAGAAGTGCCTCCTGCTTCTTCAAAAACAAGTAATTCCCAGCATGGAAACAGGTAGAAAGGAGTTGAATATATTTAACAACGTATTCAATAATTTTTAAAATGTGAAAAGACTAAGTATGAGTAAGAAAATTGAAACTACTTACTCTAATATTTTCGCTAATTAGCCTGTTTTCATTCATACTTTTCCTTCTCTAACTTCTCTCCCCTTTGTCTGCCTGAAACTTTAGCTCCTACCATTTCATCTCTGTACACACCTGCTTGCCAACATTTTTTCTTGCCATTGCTACACCTGATTTATTGTAGCTGAGTGCACATGTGCAGTGATGATTTCATGTTCTTGTATTAGATCCAGATTTTCAACTGTTGAAAAACTTTTATGTAGAAGCACACAATTTGATATTTTGGTAGTATAATGCAGTGTTGCTTTTCCACAGAAGTCATAATTCAATCATCTAAATACAATTATATATTCATATCTCTCTTATATTTGGGAGCAATGGCTTTTAGGCCTTCTGATTTCTGTCTGAATAGACAGCTGCATAAACATCTCTAATGTTTCACGTTACTGGCTTAACCTTTAGGTCCAGTAACTGATGCAGTATCTTGTCAGTACTTCTCCATGTTGTTGTTTAGAAAAGTATGTAGATATTTCTTCCACAGGGTAGAAGACACTGAACTTTGAGTAAGCAATATCAATTTCTTTGGTTTTATATTTGGAAATATGTATCTGGCAGGGTATATATTCCATTTCTTCTATGATGCTGTTTGTGCAAGTTCATTCATCTCTTGAATTTGCTTTAATGAGTTGATCATCTTTTAATTAATACCTTCTGCTTGTATGCTATATCAAGAATTCAAGGTAGGCATTATAGAGAATTAAAAATTAGAGAAAGACATTATTCTCCTAGTTTTAAGAATACATTAAACACATGTAAGGGACATATAGAAGAATCAAGAGTCCTGATGGCACAATAGGTAAGCGGTTGGCCGCTAACTGAAAGGGTGGTGATTCGAACTCACCAGCTGCTCCAAGGGAAAAATGTATGGCCATCTATTTCTGTAAAGATTTACAGCTTTGGAAACCCTATGGGGCAGTTCTACTCTGTCCTGTAGGGCCACTATGAATCAGAATCCACTTGACAGCAGTGGGATAGAAGAAACATACTGATGGATATGACTGTAAAGAAATGAGATTTCCAATACTTCCACACCAGGCTAACCTTACAGAAACATGTTTCTATCCCAGATCTCTTTTCTTTGAACAAAATCTGTCCATTCTGGTGCTAAACTTGGCATCTCTATCTGCATGACCCAGAGCATCTCAGATTCATTGTATCAAATTAAACTCATTGTTTTACTACTCAAAGCTAAATAAAAATTTGTTAAGTCATTGTACTTTGTCCTGGTAAATGGTGTACTGTATCCAGTCATCAAATCAGAAACATGAAATTTATCTTTGGCTCCCTCTTCTGTCTTTTGTGAGTGTCACCACTATGAGCCCTGCTTGCCGTGGGAAAGTCTTGCATGACCTTGCTCCTGTGTACTTTGTTGACTCTTTCCACTTTTCCCACAGCTTGTATTGCATTCATGCCATGGTCCACACTGACCATGTTTTTCAAGCTTTTGGCTCTTGTACATTGTGTTTTCTTACATCTGAAATGCACTTAACGGTTCTGTCTACAGTTAATTCTGGTTCTGTTTCAAATATCGGCTCTCGTAATCCTTTCTCCATCAACCCCACCTCCAAGATGAGTTAAGGGCCCCTCCCTCTCTACTCCCCTAAAACCAGTTGCCGTCCAGTTCATTCCAAGTTGTGGTGACCCCGTGTGTGTGTCAGAGAACTGTGTTCTGTGGGGTTTTCAATGAGTGATTTTTCGGAAGCAGGTTGCCAGGCCTTTCTTTCTGGATGTACTGAAGCCTCCAACCTGTTTGGTTTGCACATAGTACCTTATGAATATCTGTGTCTTGGTTTTGTTGTATTGTAGTTAGTGGTTTACTTGACTGTCTCCCTAACAAATAAGTTCACTTTCTGAGTTGTTACACAATAACTTTTTAGTAATTTTAACACTGCTGATTCTGGTGTTGGCTTTGAAGAAGCTAATGACAAATGGTTATTTTTGGAAACATGAAACTTGCTTTGGTGTCTGCAGATACTCACCCTCACTAGGCTATAAGTATCCGAAGACATTCTGTTGTAAGTATATACATGCAGCTTAGCTTGGGATATGTGATTAGTAAAAGTTTGTTGGATGAATATATTATAGTATGTGGGCTATAAACTGAATTTATCAAATCAATGATTCATTTCTCGGGGGAAAAAAAAATCTCTCAGTAGTTGAAATTGCAGGGGTCCTTTTACAGTTCTGACTTCACTACTTCCATACTTTTCTTTGAATGAAAATATTTTGCTGGTGACTTAGTGTCCATACTTCTTGTCATTTATACATTCTGCAAATGTTTATTTAACATCTGCTATGAGTTTTATGTGCCACACAAGAGACTGTGGTGATGCAGTGGTTAAAGCATTCAGCTGCTAACCACAAGTTCTGGGGTTCAAACCCACCTACTTGCTCCACAGGAGAAAGATGAGGCAATGTACTTCTGTAAAGATTTACAGCCTTGGAAACCCTGTGCGGGCAGGTCTACTCTGTCCTGTAGGTTCGCTGTAAGTCGGAATCTATGGCAGTGGTTTATGTGCCAGACATTGGGAAAGGCAGTAGACGTGCAGAAGCAAAAAACCCAGTTCCTGCCCTAAAGAAGCTTAGGTTTCTCTGGATATTTATATTGGCTGATACAGCTCTCAGGATCGGTCCTAAAATGTATGTATGATGAGTTCCCTAATTTATGATAATCCGTATTCCACATTGTGAATTTATTTTAAAGGAGATTTGTTAAATCACGATGTGAATAGCTAAGGCAAGATGAGATCACTTTCGATGGTGTTTTTAAGCAGAAAATGGGTATTTCTCATCAGAGATGCTGAAAAGGCACATTTTGCAAAATATAAGGTATTAGAAGTCGGCTAGAGTTTAGGCTGTGAGAAAATGATGTTAATTAAGGGTGGCTTCAGTTGTTGGATGCCTTATGATTCGTGACTTAATCTGTAAAGCATGTTAGAAATTAGAAGTGGCATAATGAAAGTGATTCTCCTGTGTGGTAATTCTGTATGAGATGATGAGAGATTCTCTGGGTTTAGAGTTCTAGACACTGAGAAGTGTATGTTGCACTGGATGTTAAAGTCAAAGGAGAGAGAGCAAGTGAGACTACATCCTACAGGCTTGTGAAGGAGGGTCTGGCAGATAGCAGTGTCATTCATTTATTCATTCAGGAAACACTTCTTGAGTTCCAGGCACTGAGGAGCCTACGATGATAAATAAAATCAACAGGAGGCATTGATGATAGAAGAGTTTGAGAATGGTTACAGTATAGGGGTTAATGTGTAGGAGTTTTGAGTCAGTTAGTTTATCTCGCCAAGCGCTAAATATTCCTTTTTAAATATGTGTATATTTAGCAGGATGGACAACTAAGTAAAAAAATCTACCACAGCCACATGGAGTGATTATAAAACATAAATGATTTTACTGGTATATTTTCTGTCTAAAGTCTTAACCTTTCAATAGAATGTACACTCTTAAATTTTAAAATAATAGCTCTGGAGTACCTTACTTTATTATTAAAGAGTAGAAATAACTGTTTCTATGTTTTAACAGAAGATAGCTGGCATAAACACGTTCATGGTGATTACAGTGGTTTCTTTAATAATAACTTCAGAGAAAGAACCAGAATGAATTATTCATTGGCAGTATGGTCTTGAGTCATAACTTTCTTTGAATGGAATTTTATTTTGTTGACTTCTGTCAGCAGTACTTCATTGCCCTGAAGTTGCTTGATTTTTTCCCCAATTCTGTAATATTATTTTTAAATCAACAATACTCAATTAATATCAGATTTAGAAAGATTTTTTTTTAAAAATTTTTTTATTGTGGTTTGGGTAAAAATTTACAGAGCAAATTCACTTTCCATACAGCAGTTCACATATGCTTTGTCTCATGACATTGACTACAATTTACCCCAATGCAACAGCTCCCCTCCCACTTCTTCCCTATAGTTATCTCTTCCCTGTGTCCATCCCTCCATGCACTCCTGCCCCCTGAGCTGTCCCCTGTGCATAAACAGCCCTCCTATTTGCCCATGATTGTTCCCTCCAAGGAGTGTATCTATCTCAGGTAAATGTTCAACTCATATGCCTGTCTTTTGTTTGGCTGGAAGCCACAGGTATGGGTTCAATTCCAGACCTGAAGGGCAACTAGGGGCCATAGTCTCAGTGGTTCCATCAGGCTCCACCAGACCAGCAAACCTGGTGGTCCCTTTTTTTTTTCAAATGATTTTGAGTTTTGTTCCACATTGTTCTCCCTCTCTGTCCAAGATCTCCTACATAGATCGCCCTCCGAGTGGTTGACAGTGGTAGCTGGGTACCATCTAGTTCTTCTGGTCTCATAGTCATATAAGTTGAGGATCGCATAGTGTACCAGTTGCTTGGTCTAATTGTTTCCATGTGTCTTTGGTTTTCTTCATTCTTCTTTGCTCTGGATGAGGAGAGACCCATTGTTGCATCTAGATGTCTGCTTGCAAGCTTTTAAGATCCCAGTCGTTACTCGCCAAAGTAGGAGGTGGAACAGTGTTTCTGTGTAGTGTGTTATGCCAATTGAGCTTGATGTCCCCTGCGACTATGGTCCTGAGCCCACAGGTCCAACTACTCATTCCCTAGGGGTAGCTGGCTGTGGCCAAGAAGTGACTACAACCTTGCAGCTCTACTATACACCTGGGAATTCTTACAGAACATACCGTTAACACTTGTAGAAACATTGTCTGCCAACCCTATACGTGGTCTGGGGCACATTCCCCCTGGCATAGACATACCTAATAGACCTAACCTGTCCACCCATCTATACACGCATATATCCATGTTTGCCTTCACTGACAACCCAGTACTGTATGTGCAAAAGGGTTCATCTTTGTTGTCTGTACCTCCCATGTACCTCTCTATGTCTTCCTCTTCCTCAGTGCCATAATGTTAGTCACTCACATTTGGTACATTGCCCTTCAATACTTGTCTCTACCTATCTAACAGTGTTCCCTCTCCCCCGCCGCCGGTAACCAAGAAAGAAAATTTCCTTCCATATATAAACCTTCCTTGACTTTTTACAATAACAGACTAATATAATATTTGTCCTTCTGTGATTGACTTATTTCACTCAGCATAATGTCCTCCAAGTTCATCCACATTATGAGGTGTTTTACAGATTCTACGTTATTCTTTAGGGTTGCATAGTATTCCATTATGTATATGTACCATACTTTGGTTATCCATTCCTCAGTTGATGGACACCTTCCATCTTTTGGCTATTGTAGATAGTGCTACAATGAACATGGGTGTGCATATGTCTGTTCTTGTCATGGCTCTCACTTCTTTAGGATGTGTACCTAGTAATGGAATGGGTTAAATGGTATTTCTAATTCCAACTTTTCAAAGAATTGCCATATTGCTTTCCACAGTGGTTGTACCATTTTACAGTCCCACCAGTAGTGTATGAAAGTCCCAATCTCTCCGTATCCTCTCCAGCGTTTGTTCATTTCTGTCTTGTTGAACTTTGCTACTAGTGCTGGGGCAAGATGGGATCTCATTGTTGTTTTGGTTTACATCTCTCTAATGGCTTATGATTGTGTGCATTTCTTCATGTTTGTTGGCCACCTGAATATCCTCTTTGGTGAAATGTGTAATCCATTTTTGAATTGGATTATTTGTCTTTTTGTTGTTGAGGTGTTGGAGTTTCCTATAAATCAGATTTAAAAAGATTTTATATGACTGCAGCTAAATTTGGAAGTCTATGAGAAACAAATAGATCAGTCTTTTTCTAAGACATTAATTACCCTTATTCCTATGTGTAGCACTGTGTGTACAATGAGCTGTAGTTTAATTACTTATGGAACTTTAAGAAACCTACCTATAATGTATAGATGATTGATTACCTGTTATATTTGTCAAGATCAAGTATGTCACAGCTGTTTGGTAGTGATGTGAAATTAAATTATGCCTCCACTATAATGTTTGATGGCACTAAGTCCTAAAGCACTGTGGACCCCATCAACATGGATGTGTTAGAGCCAGGTTTTTACCTTGCTTGTAGGCCCCTGATAAGAAGATTTAAATGACTGTGGAAAGATTTTTGCTCCAGGGCAAAGAACTCAATAGAAATCCATTTATATAACTTGTATGTGTGGTATTGAATGACACAAACTAGTGGTGGTATGTAGTCATTCATATGTAAAGGTGGTTCTTCCAGGGAGCTGCCTGGGTCTGATAAGAGAATGGGGGCAGGGGGAGGAATACTTTTTAGTATATGTTTAAGCCTTCCAAGAATTACCCACACAGATCCTACTCATTACACTATTTTTCCATCCAGGCAGAAATATGTTCACAGGGAAAAGTATCTTTATCTAATTTTGAAGTGATGGTTGTTTTGCTACAAAGATAGCTTCAGGAATCGCTGATTTGATCCTTGTAAAAATGCAAATTGTATTAACTCTGCTGCTGCTTATCAGATGTGTGAACTTCTGCCAGTAAGCAATGCAATATGATCAAAAGAAGAATAATTTACATCTTGGCTTGAACGACATTTCATAAATAGATTTTATCTTAACTGTTCCACCTCTGCGCCCTGAATCTGTTTTAGAGAATCACTCACATTAAGGTTAACCTTATTTACTTTAAAATACAGTTGTTTTTTTCTCAGATTGAGTATACATATTTAGAGCAGTTTACTTTTTCAATTTTATGGACTTTAGGTTAAAATGGCAGAAGGTCATCATTCTATAATAATCTGTTTCCACCACCGTTCCAGTGTTTATTATTATGACTTAAAGAGATGGTTAGATGTTCAGCATGGATCTGATACCTCTTAAATTAAGGAAATGATTATTACCAAATTCACTGTCTTCGAGTCCGTTTGACTCATGGCAGCCCCTTCCTTGAGTTTCCGAGGTGGTATCTCTATAGAAGTAGATTGCCCAATCTTCACATGTGTGTGTGTGTGTATGTGTGTGTATGTAAGCATAGAGGAGCTCTGGTAGCATAATGCCTAAGGCACTTGACTGCTAACCAGAAGGCTGGCAGTTCAAACCCACCAGCCACTCCTCGGAAGGAAGATGGGGCAATCTACTTCTGTGGTGATACTGCCTCGGAAACCCAAGAAGGGGTTGCTATGGGTCAGGTCAGACTTGATGGCACATAACAACAACATATAAGTATATATTCTTTTTGAGGAAAAAGAACATTGCTTTAGTTATTTGTGATGTTGTCTATATAGTTTGTAAGTTTTAAAACAAAAAGCCATATGTTATTGCTATTGCTATTTGCCATTTTAGTTTGATTCTCTTATCTGATGATAAAGGAAGGATTTAATATTCTAGGCATTAAGAATTGTTTCTTTCTCCCTTTTAGTGCCCCTTCTTTGTTGATACCACTTCCTGGAACTAAAACATCGGCTTCCATGGATAAATATGCTGTCTTTAAAGGAATTGCAGCTGACAAGACCTCTGAAAATACTGTTCCATTTGGAGGTAAAAATAGTTTATAAATTCATAAACCTGTGAATGTAACATTTAATTAAATTGTATGAATCTTTGTCTTTAGTGGTAGCCCTTTATGGTAAATGTGTAAAGTGCTTATACTTCGTGTCAGACGTGCTTGGTTAACCTCCTCTCCCTTACTTCCCCGAGTTGTGCTCTCAGGGTTCCCAACCATAACTGAGCTTCTGTTTTTACATCATAGAGCCTGGTGATAAATATAGTGCTTTCAGAGAACTTGAACAGACAGCAGAGAGTAAATCTTTAGGTAAGTTTTTGATTACTTTAATGGATAAATTATTTCTGTTTTTTAACAAAAGGGTCTTTTGATGGTTCTTTCATTGACAGTCCTGAACATTATATTATTGTGTATGTGTTCACAGGAGAAAAAGATAGAAAAAAAAAAAATGAGTGTAGTAGTGATTATTATGAATGATATTCAGATTTAAAATATTTTAACTCCAAAAACCTTAATGGACCAAAGATTCATGGAAACAATTAGTACTAGCAACTGGTACACCATGCAGTTTGCAGCCTATATGACTATGAGACCAGAAGAGCTAGATGGTGCCTGGCTACCACTGTCAACCACTTAGAGGGGGATCTATATAGGAGATCCTGGATAGAGAGGGAGAACAATGTGGAACAAAACTCAAAATCATTTGGGAAAAAAAAGGGACCAGGTTTGCTGGTCTGATAGAGCCTGGTGGAACCACTAGGGCCCTTCAGGTCTGGAATTGAACTCACACCTGTGTGTTTACAAAAATGGCAAGGAGGCCACATGTTCTGACCTCCTCTAACCCTACAAGGGGAAGGCAGGATTACCAGCAGTAACCCAAGGCCTATTACTGCAAGGCCAAACATGCTGCCTCCCTCCAGCCCTTTCACCAAC
>NW_006921783.1:5604124-5606279 GCF_000298275.1 Orycteropus afer afer | reverse complement strand
ATATGAGTTGAACATTTACCTGAGGTAGATACACTCCTTGGAGAGAACAATCATGGGCGAATAGAAGGGCTGTTTATGCACAGGGAGACAACTCAGGGGCCGGGAGTGCATGGAGGGATGGATAGAGGGAAGAGGTAACTATCGGGAGGAAGTGGGAGGGGAGCTGTTGCATTGGGGTAAATTGTAGTCAATGTCACGAGACAAAGTGTATGTGAACTGCTGTATGGAAAGTGAATTTGCTCCGTAAATTTTCACCCAAATTACAATAAAAAATAAATTAAAAAAAAAAAAAACAACCACCTTAATGGGTAGGTAGCATTGTGGTTAAGGATGCTAACCAAAAGGTAGGCAGGTTCGAACCCACCAGCTGCTCCACAGGAGGAAGGTGAGGCAGTTTACTTCTAAAAAGATTTACAGCCTTGACAACCTAATAGAGGTCACTGTGAGTCAGAATTGTCTTGATGGAAGTGGGTTTGGGTTTTTTGGTACTATGTTTAATAAATACTGTGATGAGTGCTGGGTGAGGGATTATTTTGTGCAAGAGGGATAAGACTTTATTTATTTTGTGTGTGTGTGGCTCTGGAAATTACAAGGAGGCAAAATATGGGAATTATTTTCTAAAATTTAGGGCAAACCACAAATGGATGTAATTTCCTCTGAAGATAGTGTACTCTTTCACTAGAAACCTTGAAGCCAAGTTCAATTCCTATGTCAAATGGAGGTTGTGACTACTTTTGATTATTATAGGTGAAGTTAGAGATATTCAATAAGACTGGTACTGTGGAAGTACAGCAATCTATGGACTGGGCAATAGGCAGCAACTAGTCTTTCTAAGATTTTCAAAATTGGCTATAATTTAATGAGAAAGATGAAATGAGAGGTGTTTATGTGCATATGTGGTTTCCTACTCTGATAAAAGGGCTTAAGTAGATTAAAAGGGAATAGAGAAAATCATTTGAGAGCCATATATATAAAGACAAAGTTATGTTCATTGTTAAATTCCATAAAAATATGGTATTTAGCAGTTAGATAAACCATACTGAAAACCAAAAACAAAACTCACTGCCATTGAGTCAATTCCAACTCATAACAACCTCCTTTGGGTTTCCGAGGCACTAAATTTTTACGGAAGCAGATTGCCCAGTCTTCCTTCTGCAGAGTGGCTTGAACCACCAACCTTCTGGTTAGCAGTCAAATGTCTTAGACATTATGCCACCAGAGCTCCTTAGGTCAAATTATGCCCTCCAAAACCTAAGTGTACATGCTATAAAGTGTGCATACTTTAAATAAGGGTTTCCTTCAGAGAACAGTACCACATCCTACCCTTATGTACTGAATCCTCAAACTTGGAACATCTTTCGAAAGTCATTTATTTCCCCGCTTCTGCTTGGATTAGAGGGGATATTATATGAATATAAGGGAGGTATGGTTAAAACTGTACTGCTTAAACATCTCTAAATAGGGAACCCTACCTCTTCAGTCTGTTTACAGCTCTTAGGGTCTGGAAATATTCTCTTTTATTTCATCCAAGCCTTTAGGATGTAATAACCTATTTATTCCTCAGAGTCTGCATCTTGTTTAGGAATGCAAAGATAAGCTCTAGACAAACTTTTGGCTTGTTAAGTTTTCATTTAACTCCTGGCAGTGCTTTTTGGAGGGCTGGAACTGGTAGGGACAGCCAGGAGGCGATGGCAGATGGCCTTTTGGAGGGCTGGAACTGGTAGAGAAGGCCAGAAAGCGGGAGTGGAGCAATTTGGAACAGCTCAGAGAGACGAACTCATCTGTCAGTTTGTCATCTTATGGTGGCTTGTGTGTTACTGTGAGGCTGGAGGCTGTGCCACCAGTGTTTCAAGTCCCCAACAGCGTTAGCCATGATGGACAGGCTGCAGCCTAAGATAGACTCGGAAGAAGGAAGAGGCCATCCACTTCTCAAAGAATTGGCCCGTGAAAACCTTATGAATAATGGTGAAACACTGTCTGATAGATATATTACTGAAAAATAGCCCTGAAACAATGTCTGATAGGGTGCCAGCGGATGTGCCCCTCAGGTCAGAAGGCACTCAAAATATAACTACAAAAGAGTTGCCTCCTCAGAATAGAGCTGACCTTGATGATGTGGATGGAGTAAAGCTTTCAGGACCTCCTTTTTTTTTTT
>NW_006921783.1:5602765-5603334 GCF_000298275.1 Orycteropus afer afer | reverse complement strand
GTTGCTTCTCTGTCCAAAGGGCTCCCTTTAGCATGTCTTGTAAGGTTGGTCTGGTTTTAACAAATTCCCTTAATTTCTGCTTATCTGGAAATGTCAGGACCTCCTTTTGCTGATATGGCACAACTCAAGAAGAAACAGCTGCAAATATTTATTAATAATCGGAACATGGAATATACGAAGTATGAATCTAAGAAAATTGGAAGTGTCAAAAATGAACTGGAACACATAAAGATCGATATCCTAGGCATTAGTGAGCTGAAATGGACTGGTTTTGACCATTTTGAATCACACAACCATATGATCTACTATTCTGGGAATGACAAGCTGAAGAGGAATTGCATGGCATTCATCATCACAAAGAATGTTTCAACATCTATCCTGAAGTACAGTGCTGTCAATGACAGGATAATATCTGTACACCTACGAGAAAGACCAGTTAATATTACTTTTATTCAAATTTATGCACCACCACCAAAGCCAAAGATGAGGAAATTGAAGATTTTTCACCAACTTCTGTAGTCTGAAATCGACCGAAGATGCAATCAAGATGTGTTAATAATCACTGGTGA
>NW_006921783.1:5533480-5602295 GCF_000298275.1 Orycteropus afer afer | reverse complement strand
GGAAATTGACAGGATAAAAGAGCTGAACAGAAGATTTCAAGGAAATGAGATGTGTCAAGAGTTGGAGTTAGAAAACCAAAAACGAAGAACATGCTCAGCATTTCTCAAGCTGAAAGAACTGAGGAAAACATTTAAGCCTCTAGATGCAATATTGAAAGCTTCCATGGGCGGTAAGTTGAATGATGCAGGAACCATCAAAAGAAGATGGATGGAATACTCAGAGTCACTATACCAAAAAGAATTGGTAGATGATCATCCATTTCAGGAGGTGGCATATGATCAAGAACCAATGGTATTGAAGGAAGATGTCAAAGCTACACTGAAGGAGTTGGCAAAAAACAAGGCTCTGGGAATTGACAGAATACCCATTGAGATGATTCAACAAATGGATGCTCCACTGGAGGCTCTCAGTTATGCCAAGAGATTTGGAAGACAGCTACCTGGCCAACTGACTGGAAGAGATCCATACTTGTACCCATCCCAAAGAAAGGTGATCCCACAGAATGTGGAAAGTATTGAACAATATCATTGATATTACATGCAAGTAAAATCTTACTGAAGATAATTCAAAAACAGTTGCAGCAATATATTGACAGAGAACTTCCAGAAATGCAGGCTGGATTCAGAAGGCGACATGGAGCGAGGGATATCATAGCTGGTGTCAGGTGGATCTTGGCTGAAAGCAAAGAATACCAGAAAGATATTTGCTTGTGTTTTATTGACTATGCAAAAGCATTCAATTGTGTGGATTGTAACAAATTATAGATAATTTTGAGAAGAATGGGAACTCCAGAACACTTAATTGTACTCATGAGGAACCTGTACATAGACCACGAGGCTGTCGTTTGAACACAACAGAGGGATACCGCATGGTTTAAAATTAGAAAGCGAATGAGTTGGTTGTATCCTTTCACCATACTTACTCAATTTGTATGCTGGGCAAATAATCCGAGAAGCTGGACTGTGTGGAGAAGAACGTGGCATCAGGAGTAGAGGAAGGCTTATTAACAACCTGCAATACGCAGACGACATTTACTTAGCTTGCTGAAAGTGAGGATGACTTAAAGCACTGTTGTTATGTGCTGTCCAGTCATCTCCAACTTATAGCGACCCCTCCTGGGGTTTCTGAGGCAGTGTCTCTACGGAAGTAGATTGCCCAACCTTCCTTCCGAGGAGTGGCTGGTGGGTTTGAACCACCAAACTTCTAGTTAGCAGTCAAGTGCCTTAGGCACTGATGAAAATTAAAGACTACAGTCTATAGTATGGATTACACCTCAACATAAAGAAAACAAAAATCCTCACAACTGGACCAATAAGCAGCATCACGACAGATGGAGGAAAGACTGAAGTTGTCAAAGACTTCATATTACTTGGTTCTACAATCAACGCCAATGGAAACAGCAGTCAAGACATCAAAAGATGTATTGTATTGGGCAAATCTGCTGCAAAAGACCTCTTTCAAGCACTGAAAGATATCTTTCAAAGATATTTCCTTGAAGACTAGGATGTGCCTAACCAAAGTCATGGTATTTTCAGTTGCATCATATGTACATGAGAGCTGGACAGTGAATAAGGAAGATCGAAGAAGAGTTGATGCTTTTGAGTTGTGGTGTTGGCAGAGAATGATGAAAGTACCGTGGACTGCTAAAAGGACTAACAGATCTGTCCTGGAAGAAGTGCAGCTGGAATGCTCCTTGGAAGCGAGAATGGCCAGACTTCTTCTCACCTACTTTGGTCATGTTGTCAGAAGGAACCATTCTCTGGAAAAGGATGTCATGCTTGGTAAAGTGGAAGGTCAACAAAAGAGGGGAAGGCCCTCAATGAGATGGATAGACACGGTGGCTACAGCGATGGGCTCAGGTATGGTAGGGATAGTGAGGCTGACACAGGACCGGGCAGTGTTTCCTTCTGTTGTGCATAAGGTCGGTATGAGTCGAAGATGACTTGACGGCACATAACAACAACAACAATGCTTTCTTTCATCAATTCTTTGGCCAGGCAAGTTTGAAATAGCATGATTTAATATCAGGGTTCTTTGTGTAGTATGACATTAATGATCATATGGGATGTGTTTTATTCCTGTGAAAGACCATGAGGCAAGACATGTGTGCCACCAAAACGTAAGCACTACTTTCACAGTTGCTGCTGAGTCAGTTCTGACTCATGGTGGCCCCGATGCTTGACAGCCTCATGTGTGTCAGAGCAGAACTGTGCTCCATCATGTTTTCAGTGACTGATATTTTGGAAGTAGATTGCCATGCCTTTCTTCTGAGTTGCCTCTGGATGGACTCGCACTGCCAAGCTTTTAGTTAGCAGCTGTGTATGTTAACCATTTGCACCAGCCAGGAACTGATCAGTATTTGTTGTTACTGTTATTGGGTGCTACTGAGTTGATTTTGACTCACAGTGATCTCAGAACCGAACTACCTCGTAGGGCTTTCCACACTGGAATCTTTATGGGAGCACATTGCCAGGTCTTTCTCCCACAGAGCTCTGCTGGGTGGGTTTGAACCACCAACCTTTCAGTTAGCAGCTGAGTGCTTAATCATGTTCCACCAGGGCTCCTAAGAGTACTTTTGACTCATTGTCATCAAGTCAGTTCCTACTCACAGTGACCCTATAGGACAGTGTAGAAGTGCCCTATAGGGTTTCCAAGGCTGTAATTTTTACAGAAGCAGACTGCCATGTCTTTTTAATGGAGCAGCTGGTGGGTTCGAACCACCAGCATTTAACTTAGCAGCCAAGCACTTAACCATTGTGTTACCAGTCAGCAGTGCTTTAGTCATGCCTTTATTGACAGAATCCCACATTGTTGTCATTTTGTTTGCTTGCCTTTATTCCTATCTTAACTTACTTCTAAGGCCCCTAAGCCAAGATACCAACTTTGTTTGTTTTAGGAGAATATGTTTTAGAACTTTTCGTGGAGTGATACCCTGTTTTATACACTCATTAAAAACATGTTGGCCTGACCTCATTAAAGTATATAAGGGTTAGAATTTATGGAGAATCTTATAGTATTGTGTTCAGAGTTGTGAGTTGCTTAGGTTATTAAATGACAGAATTTAATAATATTTCCTTTTGCTACTCCCATAGTTTAAACTGTAACCTAAGGTAGATGAGAAAATAGTGACACTTCTTACTGAAGTTTTAGCAAAATAGCTCTTTTTTGAGATACTCTTAGGTCTAAAAAGTGACAATTATAGAAGGAAACTTAGGACGACTCAGAAATTCACTGAAAAACTACGCATGAAATCATGTACTTAGTGTACCTTCTGGTATGCAAAGCTTCTAATGATTGCAGCTGATTTATTTGCCAAAAAAAAAGAAAACAATCCTTTTGTGTTTAAACTTGTAAACCCACTGTTTTATTATTTTTTTAACCCTTTCACCCAGCTTACATTTCTGATGGAAGAGTTTACAATTCATCAGTAAGTTTAGTTTGTTGTGGTGATTTCTCTTTTAAAATAATAAAGCAAAACTTGTCAATTTCACAGAGGTTTCAAAGTAGCACATCAAAAATTTAGGCTGTGTTAACACTGACTGCTTTTTACCCTCTCATTTACAGAAATAATACAAAAATAATCAGTGATACACGTGCCTAAAATTCTAGGGTGATTTTTAAGTTTTATATCTGCTTCTCCTGTCAATGTGTGAAATTGACTTTAGTTTTACTAGTGGTATGTCTAAATGCTGTTCCTCTCTTTCTAAAATTTCCCTAATAATATTAAATTAATTTCTTCATACTGATAAATCATGCTGGGAGATTGGCTGAGTCCTTCAGTTTGGGATGAAAACTCAGCTCCCATTGTTTTCCATGCTTTTTTCATTTGATCTGTCAAAGTATGTATCATGTTACAAGCATAATGTCTTTAAAGTCTGCATTATTTTATATGTCAATTTTAAGAATTAGATTTTGGTTTTAAATATATTTTTATGGTTCATACACTTTCATATCCCATATTAGGAAAGAAATAGGATTTTTTTTTTTTTTCATTAAAATGGGAGAGAAAGTTAAAGCTTGTATTCAAATGTTTTAGTTTCCAGAGATGACAGGCGTATTTGTAATTAGTGATGTTGGTACAGCTACGTTTGGTATATATCTTGTTTTCATTATCTGGGACAGGCTAGTGGATTTTATGGAGCACCTGAAGCACCAATTCAAAACTGAAATCATCTGCATCCTAACATCAAACCTATGAGTGATACTATTACTGTGAAATAAAGAGTAGAAATTCAGTTAAGGGTCCTGGGCTCAGATTTGTAGCAACATGTGAACTAGCCTATTTAGATATTTATGAGAAGTACATTAGAACCTATTCTCTCTAACCAAAAGTAAAAAATCCTGTCAGTAACCCCATCCTCAGAGTAGCACAATGTAAACTGAAGTCTTAATCGTGTCCTTTGAAATTTTGAGTAATAGAGGTGGTGTGTATTCACATCTCTCTGAATTTTAAAAATAAGAGGTACAGTGAACTTGCTGATTTCAAGAAAAGCCCAAATGCTCATAGCTTCTTCCGTAAGAGTCAGCATGTCAGTTGGAGGCTATGGGGAACCAGCTGCTTGAAAATGTGCTCTTAGCCACATTTTAATCACCGAACCAAAACCAAACCCACTGCCACTGAGTTGATTGCAATTCATAGTGACCCTACAGGACAGAGTAGAACTGCCCCATCGGGTTTCCAAGGCTGTAAATCTTTGCAGAAGCAGACTGCCTCATCTTTTTCCAGTGGAGAGGCTGGTGGGTTCAAACCGCTGACCTTTTGGTTAGCAGCTGAATGCTTTAACTCTTGCACCACTAGAGTGCATATTTTCATCACAGTTCCTTTCAAATGAATGCCTTCATATAATTGAACAAGATACAGAGTATCTCATTACATTCTTAAAGTGTTTAGTTGAGCAAAGAGTTGTGCAATGCTATTTAGTTCTCATAATAATTCACACCTACCTTGAATTTTTTATTTTCTTATTGATGCTTGAGTAATAGGCTTTATCTTTAGAGAGCCATTGTTCTTTCTTTAGCACCTATTTTTTACTATGTTCTTTGCTCTTATTCTTACTGTCTGCTTGGGTGGCTAGCCATAGAGAGAAAATGTTCCGTATATGCTTTTGGTCTACTGACAACATGAGCAAATGAAAATAGTACTGTTCAGTGTTCTCGGTTTGATTTTTATTTCTTCCTCTCATTAGACTTTGATGTGGAAACAAATCGGTGCTTTCCAGAGGGATTTGATGGGTTTTAAACTGTGGTTAAATAATCTCAAGCCAACAGAGAAAAGTCTATAAAATTATGCTTGTAATTTAACATGATGTTCATAATGTGGTTTTCAGTGCAACATTCTTTTTTATTTGGCTGTGCTTTTTTCTTTCAGGAGAAAGCTTCGCAGAATTCAGATGTACAGGAACTGATGATGGTTTTACCGATTTTAAAACAGCCGATAGCATATCACCACTAGAACCTCCAACAAAAGATAAAACTTTCCTGGCGCCGTTCCCCTCAGGACCTGTACAACAGAAACAACAAACACAAGTGAAAAATCCTCTGAACTTAGCAGACCTAGATATGTTTTCCTCAGTTAATTGCAGCAGCGAGAAACCAGTATCTTTTTCAGCTGCATTTAACGCATCAAAATCCGTTTCCACACGACCACCGCCAGCTGATTCTGCTGCAACTACAACAGGATTGGCATCGACCAAAACTTCTAGTTTGGCTGATGATTTTGGCGAATTCAACCTTTTTGGGGGATATTCTAGTCCAGCATCTGTTGGGGAGCAGGATGACTTTGCAGATTTTATGGCTTTCAGTAATAGTGCAGTTTCATCTGAGCAAAAGGCAGATGACAGATACGCCCTGAAGGAGGAAGCTGGTCCTGTTCCTCTCACCAGCAATGCAGGCAGCACAGTGAAGAGTGGACAGAACACAGCAGCTGCATCTACCAAGTATGATGTCTTCAAGCAGCTTTCTCTGGAAGGCTCTGGATCAGGTGTTGAAGAACTCAAAGAGGTCACTCCTTCAGGAAAAAGTGATGAGGATTTTGCTGACTTCCACTCCAACAAATTTTCTTCCATGAACTCAGACAAATCCTTTGGAGAAAAAGCAGTGGCCTTCAGACACACCAAAGAAGACTCGGCTTCAGTGAAGTCCTTGGATCTCCCATCCATTGGTGGCAGCAGTGTTGGCAAGGAGGACTCTGAAGATGCACTCTCTGTTCAGTTTGACATGAAACTGGCTGATGTGGGAGGCGATCTTAAACATGTCATGTCTGATAGCTCTTTGGATTTGCCAACAGTTAGTGGCCAGCATCCTCCTGCTGCAGGTGAGGAATTGGTGAGATTGCTCTGGTGATGGTGATGTAGATTTCAGAGATGATTCTGTGGGTGTCACTTGACTGAATAGTGAGGCTTAGGCCGTTTACCTTTATGACTTTCTAATAGTTAATCTCTTTGTTGCCGGTCCCCTTAAAACAGTGTTAAATTTGATTCTATGGCAACTTAGAATGGAGAGCTAAGATATTCTTATTTTTGAAATCTAACAGGCACATAAAAACCTACTGGTAAAATGAATCCACATTGCTAGAAATTTTATAAAGACTTTTGCAGTGTCAGCAATGTTTCTCCATTACTGTGAGTGAGATCAGTGTTTCCCTCTCCTTTTTTCCTCTTGGGTTTATTTGGCAGCTGCCAGGATAGTAGTCTGTTTGGTTTACAAAACTGACTCTTGTTATGCCAAGAAAGTACTGCAGTTGCCATGTCCCTTCAAGAGAAAAGGAAAAGAGCTTGTACATGGGTGTCCTGTACGTCAGGGTCTGGCAAGAAGGAGGACATGTATTGTTATTGTCAGTGGAATTCGGGTACTGTTTTTAGTCTTAACTCTATTAATGGAAGTATTAAGTTGTAGCAAATCTCTAGATGCTAGAGTAGGTAACTACTAACTTTCTGATAAAATATTTAAAAACTGACTAAAAACATCTTGTTAGGGAGCCCTATTTAAATTCTGTGTGGATTTATATGTAGCAGTTTATTCTGTAGTCCAACTTCCTGTTATAAAAACTAGATTCCCAAGTGTCCTAGTTATTTTTGTTTTGTTTCTTGATACGTATATAGAGACCTAAACCTCTTTTGTGGCCTTTAATAATGAGGACTGTCTCATCATTACTGTATTATTCTTGAAATGTATTATGCATATGAAGGTTTTTTGGGGGAAGAATGAGAGAAGGACACCTAAGACACTTGTAAGTTTACGGACTTAGGCAGAAATTGTAAAATATGAAAGCATTTGCACATATCAAATTGGTAAGTCAAAAAGCAAAATTGCGTCCATCCTTTGGCTGTTGAAAGGTTAGAAGTATTCTTAAACAGGGTGCTGAATCAGGGGCGAGTTAGTCGAGACAACACACGTCTCACGTTGCTACTTGCTGAAGTGTTTTGCAAGTACAGTGGGCTGTGGCGAGAGCCGCTTGTGCCCTTGACTAGCGACTTCCCTTTTTTTTTGTACTTTTCTCAGATGTTTTTCTGTTTTGGTTGTTGTTGTTTGGTTTGCTTTGGTTTGGGATGAGCCACTTGAGCCACAACAATTGGTTGCAGTGCTCCACTTTCTAATAACAGTATTTGCATTTCCTTTAAAAATTTTCCTAACAAGTGTACTAGCCATTTTGGACGCCAAAGTTGTTAATTAGAGGCTATTTTTCTGAACATGTATCTATATTCTTTCACAGTGCCAAGTTAGATGTCCTTATAAAGTCTAATCCATATTTGGGGTGTACTTTCTTTTTACTTTTATTTGGGGAGGGGAGGTTGGGTTTCGTGACTGCGCTTGTTCTGATTGACCTGTTAAAATAATCTTCTGTGCCCGTGTTCTTTTATGTATGTTTGGGACATTCCAAGCTTTGAACCTGTAATATTCAAGCCAAGTCTCTTCAGTTTGAGGATATTCTTAAATGCAGATTGTTTCCTCCTTTGATCTGTAAACCTTATGTTGGAAAGGAGCAGTATCCCTTTAGAGCGGTTGTTGAAGGGGTTGATGTCTGGCCGATAAGCTATATTGTTGAGCAAAATTGCTGCATCAATGTATTGTAGAAAGTACATGGCAGGGACGTCTTCAATGCGATTTGGTTTTACTTTATCCTTATGTTCACCACAGTATCTCTTGCTCTCTTAGTTTGAGGGTTAAAGGTACTTCGTGTTAGAGACATATGTGGGCTATGAAGAGAGACTAAAACCTGGTAATTCTGTTTAGAAACCCTAACTTAACTCTGAAGGGGATACTGTCTCTTTTAACACTTGCTAAAATTCTTTGTATGGAAGGTAGATGATACTAATAACGTTGCCTGATTTCTCTGCATAGTATTACATTTAACCCTTTGAGCCCTTGCTGCAGTAATTTCAACTCGGCTGCTTCTGCCCCCCTCCAAATTTAATCTCTCTGGCACTGAAGCATCTTGATGTGCGATCATTAAAATCACCTGGTTTTGTGGGCAGCAAGCGCTTACCTCTCATTTGTGACATTCTCAAAGGGTTAGCAAGACTTCTGTAGCCACCCACCTACCTGCCTACCTGTAAAGTAGCTCTTCTTGGACATTGAAAATCTTTGTATTTTAATCAGCGCCTTATTGATTGATTGATTGATTTCGGCTGCCTTCTGATGTCCTTTCTTCAATTTAGACATTTTTCTGTGTGAATGTGCCTTTTCAAACTCGCTTTCCTGTGTCCCTCTGCAAGCGCTGAGCTGCATGCTTACTCTGATGACTTCCCTTCCAGCCCTTCTGTACCCCTCTCTTTTGTGATCTGTAAGTCCTGTGTTAATAAATAATTCTTTGGCATATTTTGAAAGTGTGAGGATGTGTGTAATTTATACTTTTTCAGGGTTAGACCAAAGAAATGCCTGGTCAGACCAATCTTAAAGTAGTTTCTCCTAGAACTTGAGGGTTTTTCCCTTTTGTTAGTTTTGTTTCCTCAAATACCTTTTTCCTTAGAAAGCATTAATACATTTTAACCTTCTTTTCTCTTATAATTCCATTGGAGTAATTATTTAACATGGCCTTGGACTCGAAATATAACTTTGAATGGGTGGAAAAATAAGATAAACTTATGCTACTTTACGTGTCATAGGGAGAGAGAAAATTTACCCCGGTTTCTTCTCAAGAAACTGAGTAGATTTCACTGCTTAGTAAGCATCGCAGACTGTCTCTCTACAAGGAGTTACACTGTGACAAGAAGGGGAAGGTGAGGAAGAAGACCTAAGAGTTGAGGAATACAGGTACCTGTTAATAACTAGATAATCAATAAACTGAACTTCTGATCACAGTAATTACAAACAATTTCAGTTGATGGTTTCTGTACTGCAAAGTGTTCACTGTTAATGCCAGAAGTCTTCAGGGCTGAATCTGATTGGAGTTTGAAATCGAGTTGTCTCCATCCTCTGATTGCAGAGCACGTTAGCTTTCAGACTTCAGAATGTGTTATGAACACCCTCAAGTCTTTTTTATGGATACAGCCATAAAGCAAATTCTTAAAAAGACCCTAAGAGAATGTCAGACAAAGTAAGGTTGAAAACATTTTCAGTTTTTGAGAAAACGTTTTCTAGAAGGATCAATGAAAGTTAGCAACAAAAGTAGATCAGACATTGTTTTTCATTTTAGAGTATAATAATAGGAGAAGACTTTGGGAATGTTACTGCTTTTCAGGTCAGGAAACTTACAGTAATAAAAGCTGTGGAAAAGGGTTATTTCCATGGTTTAAAATTTTTATTCTTATGTTTTAAGGCTTTGGTTCTTTGTTCTTAAAATTTGAAGAAGAAAGAAAATTTAACCACCAAATGATTCCTGAGAGATCAGTTTCTAGAGTCTGAAATAGTGCTTTTTCAGAAAGAGAAAAAGTGCATGTTGGGATTTAGATTAACTCTAAGAAAAGCTGGGGCTGCCATTCAATATACTGTGTTTCCCAAAGTATGAGGCTTTAGAAAGACGAATGATACTTGGGGTCAGAGACCTTATATAAAGGCATTAAGCTCTAATTATGATGTGTGCTGTTAACAAACACGGAAGAAAGAGCTTTGCATGTAGCCTTCATCTAGGGGAATGCTATGAGCCCCTTTTATTAGGATGTTTTTGCTACGTAGACAAATCTCTTGGTTGCCTTGGAACTCTTCACTGCTGCACTGGTTCATCGGGGACTGCCTCATTTTAACCTTTTCTGCATTATCTAAGCAGACTGCAGAAGATGACTGTGGGTAAAACAAACATTCACAAAGTGAGCAATGAATGTTTCCTCAGTCATACTTACTTTTTAGGGAGATCATTTTAATAATTACAAACATTTTTTAGAGTGAAAGCTTGAAGAAGTCTGTGCTACAGGTTTAAATAAACAAACAAACAAAAAAAGCTATGTTTTGTTCACCCCAGTGCCAAGTAAGATGTGGTTAGTGTTTGATTTCATGTATCAGTGCCAGAGAAATTATATAAATGTATTTTTTGTTGTTGTTGTTGTTAGGTGCCTTTGAGTCAGTTCTGACTCACAGCAAGCGTATATGTAATAGAACAAAACACTGCCTGATCTATACCTAATCTGTATCATCCTCACAATTGTTGCTGTGTTTGTGCCCATTGTTGGAGACACTGTGTCAGTCCATCACATTGAGGGGCTTCCTCTTTTTCGGTTACCCTCTACTTTACACTGAAGCATGATGTCCTTCTCCAGGGACTGGTCCCTCCTGATAACACGTTCAAAGTACGTGAGACAAAATCTCCCCATCCTTGCTTTGAGGGAGCATACTGGATGTACTTCTTACAAGACAGATTGGTTCATTCTTCTGGAAATCCATGGTATATTCAACATTCTTTGCCAACACCACGATTCAAATGCATCAATTCTTCTTCGGTCTTCCTTGATCATTGTGCAGCTTTCGCATGCATATAAGGCAGCTGAAAATACCATGGCTTGGATCAGGCGTACCTTAGTCCTCAAAATGACATCTTTGCTTTTTAACACTTTAAAGAGGTCTTTTGCAGCAGATTTGCTCAGTGCAAAACAATGATTTTTTTTGAGTGCTACTTCCATGGGCATTGATGGTGAATCCAACTAAAATAAAATCCTTGACAGTTTCAATGTTTTCTCCATTTATCATGATGTTGCATAATCTCAATGTGAGGATTTTTGTTTTCTCTATCAGTTGAGGTGTAATGCATGTTGAAGACTATAGTGTTTGACCTTCATCAGTAAGTGCTTCAAGTCCTCTTTGGTTTCAGCACACAAGGTTGTGTCATCTGCATACCGCAGGTTCCTCCAATCCTGATGACACATTCTTCTTCATATAGTCCAACTTCTCTGGTTATTGCTCAGTATACAGATTGAATAAGTATGGTGTATGGTTACAACCCTCACATCCACCTTACCTGACTTCAAACCACATGGTATCCTCTTGTTCTTGGTCTTTATACAGGTTCTGCATGAGCACAATACATTGTTCTGGAATTCCCATTCTTTGCAATGTTATCCATAATTTGTTATGATCCACACAGTTGAATGCCTTTGCATAGACAACAAAACACAAGTAAACATCTTTCTGGTATTCTTTGCCTTTAGCCAAGATCCTTCTGACATTAGCAATGATATCTCTCATTCCACATCTTTTTCCGAATCCTACTTGAATTTCTGACAGTTCCCTGTCAATGTATTGCTGCAACTGTTTTTGAATTATCTTCAGCAAAACTTTACTTGTATGTGATTTTAATGATATTGTTAAATAATTTCTGCATTCTGTTCATTCACCTTTTTTTTTGGAATGAACACAATTATGGATCTCTTCCAGTCAATTGACCAGGTAGCTGTCTTCCAAATTTCTTGTCATAGACAAGTGAGCATTTCCAGTGTTAACATCTTTTTGTTGAAACAGCTCAGTCAGCATGCCATCAGTTCCTGGAGTCGTGGTGTTTTTGCTAGTGCCTTCAGTGTCTCTTGGACTTCCTCCTTCAGGGCCATCTGTTCTTGATCATATGCCACCTCCTGAAATGGTTGAACCTTGACCAACTCTTTTTGGTGTAGTGACTCAGTATATTCCTTCCATTTTCTTTTGCTGCTTCCTGTGTTGTTTAACATTCTGCCCATAGGATTCTTCAGTATTGCAACTGTGGGCTTGAATTTTTTCTTCAGTTCTTTCAGCTTGAGAAATGCCAAGCATGTTCTTCCCTTTTGGTTTTCTAACTCCAGGTCTTTGCACATTTCATTATAACAGTTTACTTTGTCTTCATGAGCCACCCTTTGAAATCTTTTGTTTAGCATTTTTATTTCATCATTTCTTCTGTTCATTTTACCTACTGTCTGTTCAAGAGCAAGTTTCAGAGTCTCTTCTGATACCATTTTGGTATTTTCTTTCTTTCCTGTCCTTTTAATGACCTTTTGCTTTCTTCATGTATGATGTCCTTGATGTCATCCCACAAGTCATCTGGTCACTAGTGTTCAGTGTGTCGAATCTATTCTTGAGATGGTCTCCAAATTCAGGTGAGATATACTCAGTGTCATACTTTGGCGCTCACAAACTTGTTTTAATTTTCCTCAGCTTCAACTTGCATGTGAGTAGTTAATGGTCTGTTCTACACTTGGTCCCTGGCCTTGTTCTGACTGGTAATATTGTGCTTCTCCATCATCTCTTTCCCCAGATGTAGTCTGTTTGATTCCTGTGTATTCCTCTTGTAAGGTCCACATGTGTAGTTGCCATTTATGAAGTTGAAAAATTTGCAACGACTAGGTTGTTGGTCTTATAAAATTCTTTCATGAGATTTCCACCATTTTTTCTATTGCCAGGACCATATTTTCCAACTACTGATCCTTGTTTGTTTACAACTATCGCATTACAATCACCAGTAATTATCAATGCCTCTTGATTGCATGTTTGATCAATTTCAGACTTTAGAAGTTGGCAGAAATTTTCAGTTTCTTCATCTTTGGCATTAGCGGTTGGTGTATAAATTTGGGTAGTTGTATTAACTGATCTTCCTTATAAGCATATGAATATTATCCTATCACTGATGATATTGTACTCAAGGATAGATCTTGAAATGTTCTTTTTGAAATGAATGTGATACTGTTTCTCTTCGATTTGTCATTCCCAGCATAGTATACCATGTGATTGTCTGATTCAAAATGGCCAACCAGTCCATTTAGCTCACTAAGGCCTAGGAAATCTATCTCCAAGTGTTCCATTTAATTTTTGACAACTTCCAGTTTTTCTGGATTCATACTTCATTACATCCCACATTTCAATTATTAATGAATGTTTGCAGCTATTTCTTCTCGTTTGGAGCCCTGCCAGAAGATGAGCTGCTCAAGTCGGAAGGCACTAGAAATATGACGGGGGAAGAGCTGCCTCCTAAAAGTGGAGTCGACCTTAGTGATATGGATGGAGTAGAGCTTTAGGGACCTTTATTTGCTGATGTGGCACAACGTAAAATAAATGTATTTAGATTCCATTGGTTACTCTACTGGTCAAGTTAAAATCCCTGCTGATTTTTAAAAGTAGCAAATGAACATAAGGGGATATTGGCAGTATCAAAGAAGCTATGACAACTCCTAAACTATCTGAAAGAATCAAGTTATTTATTTTATTTTTGTGATTTGGGTGAAGATTTACAGAGCAAATTCACTTTCCATACAGCAGTTCACATACACTTTGTCTCATGACATTGACCACAGTTCACCACAATGCAACAGCTCCCCTCCCACTTCCTTTCAACAATCACCTCTTCCCTGTGTCCATCCCTCCATGCACTCCTGCCCACTGAGCTGTCTCCCTGTGCATAAACAGCCTTTCTTTCTCCCATGATTATTCTCTCCGAGGAGTGTATCTACCTCAGGTAAAATGTTCAATTCATATGCCTGTCTTTTGTTTGGCTGGAAGCTACAGGTGTGGGTTCAATTCCAGACCTGAAGGGCAGCTAGGGACCATAGTCTCAGGGGTTCCACCAGGCTCTATCAGACCAGCAAACCTGGTCCCCCCCCCCTTTTTTTTTTCCAAATGATTTTGAGTTTTGTTCCACATTGTTCTCCCTCTCTATCCAGAATCTCCTACATAGGTCCCCCTCCGAGTGGGTGACAGTGGTAGCCAGGCAGCATCTAGTTCTGGTCTCATAGTTGTATAGGCTGTAGATCGCATGGTGTACCAGTCGCTAGGACTAATTGAAAGAATCAAGTTATTTTTAAAGAGTTCCTTCTTGATCTGTGTTTTTCCTTCAGTTGACTACTTTTGATAAATTGCTTTGCACAATGTTGGCCAATAGCTTTGACAGCTTGAGAGAATCATATGCTTAGGAAGTCTCCTGGGTATCACTGTCTCCTCTTTCTTGGCAAAAGATGCCCATGCAATAACGATCTTTTACTCATTTGATGAGCTTTCTAGTGGTGGCCATAGGCAGTCCCACTGTGTATCCTAACACCATTCCTTGGCATTCTAGTTTCTTCCAACTTAAAAAATCCACAGTGTTCCTACTTTGCTTTTTAAAATTTAGAGCACTCACACACAAACCTGAAGGTGCTTACAGATAGTATGGACGTAATTTAAAGCATAGCTTTCAGCCATTTATTTATACAAATGAAGAATGGGAGGTTCTCATGAGGATGAGAAAACCCTGCAATTATGCAGCCACATTTTCTAGCCTGTTTGACTTAAACTATAATCATTTCTAGGGAGCTCTGTAGCGTAGTGCCTTAAGGCACTTGACTGCTAACCAGAAGGCTGGTGGTTCAACCCACCAGCCACTCCTCGGAAGGAAGGTTGGGCAATCTACTTCCGTAGTGATACTGCCTCGGAAAGCCAAGGAGGGGTCACTAGGAGTCGATGGCACATAACAACAACAACAACATGATCACTTCATTCCTGTTTTCTTCAGCAGCACCTTTCAGGGTGTTTGAGACTCATAGGAAGCAGTCAGATCAGGTTTTATAATTAATAGTGAATATGAGTGTTTTTAGAAAGAATAGGACCAGGGATGGAGAGAAGCTGTAATGTATAAATATTTTATGGTTGGATTAAATCAGTATTGGAAATTAAAAGGTATTTCTTCCTGAATCCAGTGCATATTTTTATTGCTACATGAAATACTTGAGAATAGCGCAATTTGCACATCTATCACCTTTCTTCTCTCTCTGAACCCCTTCTTCAAAAGCCAGTAACTCTGGGCATATGCTTACAGCTTTAGAAACTGCCCATGGAAATGTGTCCTCACATTCCTTGTTCCAAGAAGTACCTTGTTTTTGGTTACAGAATCCATTCAAAAGGGATTTGAATAGAGGTATGGAAGAGACTGATGGGGTGACTTGCCAGCATGAGCAAGAAATCCATGTCTCATTTGAGATCCATGATGGAAAGCAGATTGTATAGTTCATTCCTTTGATCTTTGTCATAGGACATTCCTGGTTGCGAACATAAATACATGTATTGAAGCACACAATTTGTCATATTATCTGTGTGCAATTGCAGTTCAACCTAGCACAGTCCAAGAGTTCGCCAATAGAATTGGAAATACAGTAGCGAGTCCCTGTTCATTTTATTGCATCCATTCTCCATTCCTTTTTCCTTTTTCTCTTGCAATTTTCAGAATTCAGCTAGCAAACTGAAAACCCATCAATAGTAACTTCAGTGATTATAAAAGAAAATATAGGTTATTCCATATTATTTTTCCAGAAAGGGCTTCTATCACTTATGTTGTAGGTCTTACAGAAACTTTAATATTTTTAAGACCATTATATGATAATATATATAATTTGACTGCTTAAAAACTGTTGAACTGTTAACACAGGAAATGAGGAATTTTCTTGGTTTGACCTAGCCCAGTGACCTGATTTATCACATTTTTCTTGGAAAATGGTTTACAAACTTTACCATGCTAGGAAATACTACCATTTTTGTGTTGTTTAGGGCTACCAACTTATGTTTTATAATCCTTGTATAATGTCAGTTTTTTAATACTTGCTTATGTGTTCAAGTTAATGATACTTCAGTAAATTAGTTTTCTCATACTAAAATAGCTAATAAATAAGCAAAAGTAAAATTGGAAAAAAAATATAAAGTATTTCCATTGTTCTTGCATTTGGTTGTTTTTATGAGTTGTTCCAAAAGGCAAGATGTTACATATACCATTTTTAATAAAAACAAGATTTAGTGAAAACCAAAAAAAAAGAAAAAAAAAAAAAACCCAAGACCTATATATTATAAAAATCCTTGAAAACTCTTCAGCTAAGGTAATCCCTTATTGACTTATAATGCCTTTTATCTGAATATATTACAGTCATTTCTGGTTTTAAAAAATATCTTGTTGCATAATTGCACAAAAGGGTCTTTTTGTTACCATAGCAACTTGGTTGCGATATATGAACCAGAGCTAACTTTTCATTAAATTTATCTTTGGTCTCTAGGAAAATTGCTACCCTCTTAATAGATGAGATTCTGGGAGTTGTTCCTAATATAGCTGCCCCAAAACACCCTTCTGATAGGGTCTAAAATACCTGTATTATGAAACGTTCTCCTGAATGTACCCCTTGAAGACTAGATGCTAACTCCATCTGCCTTCTGATTGAATTTCACCTCTTTTGAATCAGGGCATACCTTTAAAGAGTGGGGAAATAAAACCACTACAGCCGGAGGCTTGTTCCATTCCTTTCAATTTGTACATTTTTCACCTGAATCTTCCCCCCACCACCACCTTTTTAATTAGCCAAATTTGAAAGGTACCATTTGCACTGCAGAATTTAAAAATGTATCATCCTATGATAGCTATTTTCAGTGGTTGGCTTTTTTTGTGCATCTGGGGCTATTTTATTATTTATTTGGTACCATTTCCAAAGAGTGTTTAAAGAAAAGTATGTGTTAGGAGATAGACGGAAATGTTAAGAATCCCTTAACTCTCATAAGCTATACAGTGCGGCTGTGAAAGATAGAAATGATCCAATGTCAGTTCACTTTATTGACTTTGTTAGGAAAATCTGGGTCACAAAGCTTTTGAGCCCATTCCTTGTAAATCATGGGTGTGGCTGGCAGAGGGAGGTCTTGTGATTGCTCTTCTTGCCTTGTATACAATGTCTAAAATGAAACTAAACATGGGTCAAAGTCTAAACCTATGTCAGCCTGACAGAGTGGCCTGTACTACTGGCAAGGAGCTTCTCCACACCAGCCAGGCTGATTCACGGCAGCTCTGCTTCTTGAAACTGGGCAAGAAACTCCTTCCCCAGTAACACCACTAAAATGATGAGTTTACTTTTTCACTTTTACTTTGAAATAATTACATTTTAGGCCCTAAGCAGCAACTAAATGCCTAATTGAGACCAAAGGCAACTGTGCTGAACAAACAAAAGAATCGTTGTGTATTGCTCACCAGGCTCTGAGCTTTTACACATAGTCACATTTAATCATGTAAAAACACAGTGCTTCCAAGTACATGGTCTTTTCATTTTACAGAGAAGCAAAGCGAGGTTCAGAAATAATAAATAATTTGCCTACTGGTGCACAGGTGGTGGGTTTCAGAATTGGAAGCTGATCCCAGTTCTGTCTAAATAAAAAACCTGTACTCCTTCCTCAGTTCTGTGCTGCCTCTTCGAATTACTTAAATACGTATTAAGAATGTTTTGTAAAATGAGTCTTTTGCCCCAGAGTTGAGTTTTTATTTATTTATTTATTAATGGCAGATAGGACTCATAGTCAAATGACAAACGGGAGCCCAATGGGACCCAGACCCTTGATTCTAATTCTTAGGGGTTGACGTAGATTAGATTGATTTTTCTTTCCTCACACTCCGCCACAGCAATATGATGTCCAAAGTGACCAAAATAACAACTGGGTAAGTAATTGCTCGATTAAATACTCATGTTTGGCCTTGCCTGAGATAGAAATTTCTAATCATTGAGTAAAAGTTAGGAGACATTATTTTTACTTTATTTTTTTTTAATTTTCACTTTAGTTTGGAGAAATCATAATTTTTAAATGAATTTGTCATGTACATATCTTTTTATATGTACATGTTTTAAAGGAACATTTTCTAACAGGATGGAAGGAGCCATGTTTTAGGCAGAGAATATGTAAGTACATTTTAATATATAATAGACAAGTTAGTAAATGACTAATCTATCAAACTGTATATACATTGGTAGATGAATTGCCAGATTTTTTTCCAGTAGTTTTTATATCCAAAGAAAATGGTTCTTCATGACTAAATATAGATGTCAACACAAGGCTAATGTTGGTTTTTTAAGATCAGATTTTATAGCCCAACTACAAGCTCTACGTGTTAACTCTCACATAGTATAAAACCAATTAGATATGCTAGACATTTTCCTTCTGCAGAGGTTAGGGCATTTTGCCTAAATTATGGGCTTGTCTCTAATTGTGGGGTCTCATTTCCCTTTCAGATATAGAGGACTTAAAATATGCTGCTTTGGGGACCTACAGTAGCAATTTTGCAGTGAGCGCTCTTACAAGCTATGACTGGTCAGACAGGGATGATGCCTCTCAGGGCAGAAAACTCTCTCCGTTTGTCCTCTCAGCAGGAAGTGGCTCCTCCTCAGCAGCCTCAGTGCTTCAAAAGCAAGAGACTTCGTTCGGCAGTTCTGAAAGCATCACCATGACATCTCTCTCCAAGGTAACCACCTTTGCCGCTGAAGATGCTCTCCCAGAGACTACCTTTCCAGCGTTTGCCAATTTTAAAGATGGAATTCCTCAAACTAGTGAGCAGAAGGACTGTGAAAGCGGGAACTATAAAGATTTCACAAGTCAGGACCTGCCTTCTGCTGAACGGAGCCAGGAGGCCCCATGTCCAAGCCCAGCTTCTAGTGGCGCTTCTCACGAAACCCCAAAAGAATGCTCAGATGACTTTGGAGAGTTTCAAAGTGAAAAGCCCAAAATCAGCAAGTTTGACTTTTTACTGGCCAATTCTCAAAGCAAAATGAAATCTAGTGAAGAAATGATCAAAAGTGAGCTGGCAACCTTTGACCTTTCAGTTCAAGGTGAGTCGCTTCAATGTAGATTTTGCTATCATGGTTTCCTCCACTCAGATGTTAGGAGCTATTTCTCAAGAATGAAAGTTTGGTCCCTGGTTTAACAGGAAATAGAATTCGCAACTTTTGAGAGTAGGGTCTATTAGTGATAACTATAAAAATTTTAGAGGCCAGAAGAGCAGTATTTGCACAGGGAGACAGCTCAGAGGGCAGGAATGCAGAGGAAAGAAGGACACAGGGAAAAGATAACCACAGGGAAGAAGTGGGAAGAGAGCTGTTATGTTACGGGGATTGCAGTCAATGTCAGGAAACAAAATGTGAATGAATTGTTGTATGGAAAATGAATTTACTCTGTCAACTTTCACCCAAATCACAATTGAAGAAATAAAAAAGATTACCCTAAGACTTAAGTCAAATCACTATCTCACAATACTTATTTGTGGGCTAAAAACAAGCATAGAACATAGTCTGTTATTCATTAGATTATATTTAGAGAGAGGAATGGACTTGGTCCTGGTATGGACGAGTTAGCTCTGCTCTTGTTGCTACTGTGGACTGGTTCTTGCAATCCAGAGACTGCCATGTGGGTCTCAGTTCAGCCTGTTTTGATTGCCCCACACAGAAGTTGTTTTTTTTTTTAAAGTTTAAAAAAATTCTTTTTTTGTTTAGGTAAATAAGATATATCTAGGTGTAATATGTATATAATTCTCCAGAATTACATTTTATTTGATAAAAAAATGCTCCTAACTTTTAGTGCTCTATGAATAATAAATTTTAAAAGCTTCTCATAGTGTAATTAAAATGTAAGTACAGTGTGCCAATGTGAGTTTATTCAGTTACTTTGAGTTATTAAGGAGCTTGATTCTCTTTAATCCTGGTGAATATTTTCAGGCAATATGTTGCTATTTAATATCATATATGTATAATATTAATATTACTTAATATTAATACAATTTGTCCTAAGTTATTTAAGTATAATTTTAGGCTCTAAACTCAGTATTTTTCAGATTTAAAATGTACTTTCTTTACCAAATATTAAATACTACTTTTATTTATTAAAAAAATTTTTTTGGCGTGCTTTAGGTACAAATTTACAGAGCAGATTTTGTTTTACATTCAATAGTTTGTGTACATTTGGTTTCACTCCCCAATTACCATCCCCAGCCCTAACCCACTCTCCCTTCCTAGTGACTCCCGCATCCCTGTGCCCTTCTTAGTTACGCACCCGTCTGTCCAGCTTTTCCTCCATGTGAATGCTGCCCCTCTGGTCCCCATGGCCGATTGCTCCAAGGGGTGTATCTCTGTGGAGTAGGTGGGTGCATCGCCCTGTATGTAAGTCTTATTACTGCCGGGCTTATTTTTGTTGTTGTTGTTTTTAAGTTTGAAGCAATTGTCATTATTTAAAAATCCTAAGAGATTTCATAATCTGAATGTCTAGCTTTATTTGAAAAGTCATCATATTTGTCAATACTAGGCCTACATTCTCCCCTCTTGACTTGTGGGGCTGTGTAAAAATGCCTTCTTTAGATGGGGCAAACTCTCCCTAATTTGCCACAATTCCTCCCACTCCCTTATCTTCAATTGACCTACTTCAGTCATTTCCTTTATTTGCCTGGTCTCTGTACCATTTGAGTTTGCCTCTTCTGCTTTAAACCCATCCTGACTGAAGGAATCGTTGATCACAATTAGATTGAAAGAGTATTTAGGAGCTCAGTACAGATTCAAACTAATGACTGGAAAAGCAACACAAGTTTTATACATTGATATGGAAAGTTGTTTTTGTCCTCCAGACTCCAGTGATTCTGCACTTAGAAATAAGGAAGGATCCTGGTAGATCAGAGTAGAGCAATAGAGAAAATTAAAGGCAGGGAAGCCAAGCAAGAGAAAAGGATGAAAGGATCCAGTGTGTAGCTTCCCAGGCAGAGTGAATGAGGATTGTGTGTCTGAGTGCCTTGTGACAGACATAGACACCTGAAGAAGAGTCACGTTAGTAGGGAAGAGCCTCTGCTTGAACTAAGCTGAGTAACACAAACCTTCCACTTCCAGGATCTCACAAGAGGAGTTTGAGCCTTGGTGATAAAGAAATAAGCCGCCCCTCCCCTTCTCCAGCGTTGGAACAGCCTTTCCGGGACCGTTCCAACACTCTGAGTGAGAAGCCGGCTCTGCCTGTCATCCGTGACAAGTACAAAGATCTGACAGGAGAGGTGGAGGTGAGTAGGACGGCCTTCTACAGGAGCCAGATCAACGGCATGGAAGGCCGCAGAAAAAGACCTTCAGCTTTCACATGGGAAACGAAGGACAGTGGTGACATGACGCCAGGCATAAAGATGTGTAAAGTGAGAGAGTGATGACATTAGTCTTAGATGAAAATACTTCCCGGGTGTGGCAGCTACTGAAAGTAGTTCTTGACCCTAAACCTGAAACTTTTCATGGGACTTTCTGGGGAGAGAAGTGTTTGGGGAATTCTTTCAGAGCATTTAGATTTTACCATCTTAGTGAGTGTTAAAACCTGGAAAGTGAGAACTTGTTCTAGATCTTCTATTTGCATTTACTTCATCTTAGTCCCAGCCTGGCTTCCTCCTGTAGCCGACACCGGTAACTCTCCCCCTTCCCCCATTCTTTGTCACATGTGTGTGCACGCACACGGCATCATTACTGTGGAGCAGAAAGCCAGTGATTTGATGTTGACTCTTGTGCTAGACACCTACATGGTGAGTTCCTTTGAAGAAAGGTTTACACTGTTCTGGAAGAAGTGAGGCAACGTTTAGAGAGGGAAAGTGCCATAAAACATTTCCCTCGGATTTACAGGTCGTGTGTTCTGAAGTTGTATTTATTAGTAATTTAAAATAGTAGTTCAGAGAGATAAACTGGGGTCAAGCTAAAACAACTTTAATAAATGCAGAGTCTTCAGTGGTCTTTGAATTGACAGAAGTCATAAATAGAGGATTTCAGGCATGCTGTTTAACCAGTTGTTTGGTTTTTTTTCCCCAAATTCGCAGGAGAATGAGAGATATGCATATGAATGGCAGAGATGCCTGGGGAGTGCCCTAGATGTGAGTATGTCACTTTTGTGGTGTTCACAGCTATGCAAGTGCTCCTGATGCCATTTTATCTTCTCCTTGGTTCAGCTGAATGGATGGAGCAACTTGAGGAGAGCCTTACCGTGAGGGCCTTAAGGTGCCACCTCAAACTGTGAAAAGCCACACATCTTAAATGAGGGCTTCTCTCACATATGTAATAGCAGGCTCTGACCCAGCTGTCGCTGTGTTTATGAAATAACCAAAAATGACATCATTAACTCTGCCTAAGTTAAAATAAAATTTAAGCTAGGGAATCTCTGTCTTCTATCTTCCAGAGAAAGAGAGGTTTTTTCCAAGGTTAAAATTAAATGCACAGATTTGTTTCAGCGTAGTCATATACATATGTCAGTTACTCATGCTTTTACACGCTTCTTGACTTTTTGGTAGATTTTCTACTAATAGTAAATTGATTTGCAATGACTTTTCTCAATTATATAAGGCGATGTGATTTCATTCGTTATAGGTCATAAAGAAGGCAAATGATACCTTAAATGGGATCAGTAGTAGTTCTGTTTGCACAGAAGTAATTCAGTCAGCTCAAGGCATGGAATATTTATTAGGTATGTATGTTCTTTTATATTTTACTTACTTCGAATCATGGTACTTTGCATTCTTTCCAATTTCCCCTTACAGTAGATTGCTGAAGCCACAGATGGCCTCGCTTAGTGGCATCTGAATTTGTAGATCAGATATTTAAGTCACAGGCAGTAACAACAACTATTTGACTTAAGGTCTCTATGGGTAAGTTTCCTAGTCCTTGTTATACACATAATAGCAACAATATAAAATTACATCTGTGTTACTAGTTTATCAAAGAGACTGAAGTAGGTGAGACATAAAAATGAAATTATTTTGTCTCCAGTAACTGCCTTACCGTGCTCTGTGGATTCTTTCTTTCTACCTGTTAATAATATCACAGGTTCCCTCGCTCCTTGGCCACCTTCTGCTATCCAACATCCCAATCCAATTTAAAATCTCAGTCTCTGTTCAATTCAGTATCCCAGCCCTCCTCAAGCTTGGGTTTGACTGTGGCCTTGTGTGCTGAGCCCTAATCTTTTTTAAGATTTTTACTTGGATATTACGTTCCTGGTGAGGCCTTCCCTAGCCTTCCCTTTCTCAAAACTGTATCTCCTCTCCCCACCCCTTGATACTTCTTGTCCCCTTCCCTGCTTAGTTTTTTCCTTAGTCCTTACTTTTACTTGTATTTTACTATTCCTTCTGGTTTGTAGTCTCTCTCCCTCCACTGGAGTGAAGATCCAAGGAAGCAGAGATTTTGGTCTGTTTTCTTCACTGCTGTGTCCTCAACACCAAGAGTGGTACCTAGCACATAGTAGGCATTCAAAAATACTTGCTGAATGCTTGAATAAGTTTAAGTCTCAATATTCTCCTTTACTCTGCCACCTCACTCTAGTTCCTCTTTGACTGCTCAGACAAGCCCAACTGTACTGCATAAGCAGAAATCCATTAAAAAAATGGGGAACCCGGTCTTCCCTTCTGGTAGCTTTCCTAGTCTTTGTGTGAGATTTGGTTAGAAGCTCCCACTTGGCGTACGGTGCGCAAAAGCCCCTACCCTTCCCCTGGGAAGGAAGAAGAAAAAGTCAGTGCTATACATGGCTGATGACATACATAATAGCAACTGAAGACCCCTATAATTCCACCAGCCTTCTTTTTAAAGGCTGGGCAGGGGGTTGGAGAGGTAGGGGTGTGCCTGGTGGCTTTCTTTAGAATGTGGTGGTATTGGCCTCTATCATCCTAGCTTGAAAAGTTGAGTCACAATTCAGAGATCACAGGATAAGAGCCAGTCTGCACCCCATGTCCTGTATAAAGGTACTTGAAGCCACTAATTTATAACTCATTGGAAATTCCAGAGGATGAAATATTTCTTAATTACTATGATGATGCTGACATTTAGATTTCTTTTGAACTTTCAATATTCTCGTTTTCAGCCAGGTTAATGGGATTTCCCAAATTCAAACAGATCAGCTTGTAAGAAGTCAGGGGTGGGAGGGAGAAAAAGCTAATACTTACACAAGGCTTGCTGTTCTCTGGCACCATTCTAAGCCATTTGTGTGTATTAACTCATTTAATCTTCTCAGTAACCTTTTGAGGAATTACTATTACTAGCCCAGTTTTATAGATGAGAAAACTGAGGCACTGAAGGTTTAAGTAGCTTGCCCAAGGACACATAGCTAATAAGTGGCAGAGCTGGGATTTGAACCCAAGTAATATGCCTCCATGGAATCCTAGTGGCACAGTGGTTAAAGTGCTCTACCACTAACCAGAAAGTTGGTGATTTGAAACCACCAGCGGCTCTGCAGCAGAAAGATGTGGCAGTCTGCTCCCATAAAGATTTACAGCCTTAGAAACCATTCTACTCTGTCCTCTAGGGTTGCTGTGAGTCAGAATCGACTTGGCAGTTGTGGGCTTAGTGCAGCGCAGCTCCGGACTCTCTGCTTCACCAGTCAGCTAAACAGCAGTGCTGAGGGGTGGGTTGGTGCCAAGGAATAGTAAGGTCAGTTCTGTCCACACAGGCTTTTTAATTCCAGCACAGATACCAGCAACTAAAAATGCAGCCTTGTTGTCTTGCTTATCTCATTCTTTGCACTTTCAGTACCTAACTCTATCCTCTTACTCTGTCAGGTGTCGTTGAGGTGTACAGGGTGACCAAACGTGTGGAGCTGGGGATAAAGGCTACTGCGGTGTGCAGTGAGAAACTCCAGCAGCTGCTGAAGGACATTGATAAAGTGTGGAATAACCTGATCGGCTTCATGTCACTGGCCACACTCACGGTAAGCCCATTGGACAGTTCAGCAGTTGCTTTTCTTTCCAGAAACCTGAGTTATAAAATGGGACATACATTCCTATGATGATACTTCCTGGAGTCTGAAGGTGTCTACTGGCTTATGTTATGTTAAAAGAGGAAGATGACGTTTGTGCAGTCAGTTGAGCAGTGTTAAGTTGGCTTCTGGGTAGCCCCAAAGCAGTTGGACCTAAATAAGCTGGGAGTATAGGAAAGCATTCACTTTTTCTTTATCCTTGTTAATTCACATACATATATACATGTTTGTAAAGCATGGCTTTGTGTTCCTGCCTTTTAACTTTCAGTTATTTACATCCTCTGTGTGGTTTTAAAAGCTGTATGCTGCATCTTGTTGCTATCCTGTAGTGTGCTTAACCTCTTTACTTTTATTAAGCTCTTGGGTTCTTTTCATTATTTCCTGTTTGGAATAGTTCTTCTCTGAATATCTTTAAAAAAATGGCTGTTTCCTCTTTTTGGGATATGTCCCTCAAAGTGGGCTTAGAATGTCAGCGTGTGTGCATGTGTGTGCACATGTACATGCATGCATGCATAACAGCTCTTGTTCCATTTATTAGATGGTTTACCAGACAGCCTGGACCAGCTGACAGTGATACCATAAGATATAAATAAACATTTCTCTATACTGTGTTCTAAGGAGCTCTGGTGGCGTAGTGCCTAAGACATTTGACTGCTAACCAGAAGGTTGGTGGTTCAAACCCACCAGCCACTCCACGGAAGCAAGACAGGGCAATCCACCTCTGTAAGGATTTACCACCTCAGAAACACAAAGGGGATCACTATGAGTCAGAATCGACTCAATGGCAGTGAGTTTGGTTTGGTTTTATACCACGTTCTAGCTTTTTTTTTGTAAATTTCTTAATGAAACAAGTATATGATTCCTTAAAGTTGTTTGTAATTTACATTTCCTTCTTTTCTGGAAAGGCTGTGCAGAGTTCCAAGTGATAATTTACTATTTCTTTTTCTGTTACATAAAAATTATTCATCTCTTTTGATCATTTATTAAGAGGGATATGGCTATTGACTTCATATATATATATATATTAATATATAGCAGGTAGTAATAATTTTTTAATCTATATTGGGTAGTAAGCTTTTATCAGTTATTTTATTCCCTCTTCTATTACTGTCCCTTTTTACATTTGATTGGGCAAGGCTATTTTATTTTTACATACTTGTGCCTATCCTGTTTGTCTCTTATGATATCCTTTATTTCCATAATAGTCAGAAATTTATCTTCCTTCTACAGCTGGAATAAATATGCTATTCCATTTTCCTCTCTCTCTCTTTTTTTTTTTTTCTTTTACATGTAATTGTGTGGCCCATCTGAACGGGATAGCAGCCATGTGGTAGGAAGCAATTCATATTGCTATGGACTGAGAGCAGGTGGATACCCAGCTATCCCAACATCATGTCTGAAATAGCAGATCCTTTCACCATTGTTATGTGGCTTCTGGCTTGTAATATGAAGTTCTTAAAGAGCTTAAATAATTTTCTGTTTTGTTTCCTTGGGCCGCTTTTCAATTTATAGCCTAAAATCATATAGTTTGTGTAATTATTTTTAAACAATATTGTTCTGGCCAATACAGTAAGAAATGAAATATAAATATTTGAAGAGACTAAAATATTTGAAAAGAGACTAAATTATGTTTATTTGATAATATGAAAAACTTCTAAATATCTGAATTCAAGGACTTAAATTTATTGAGTTTGGCAAATATTCATAGCTTTCCTACATATTAACAATTTAGAAAATATAGTGAGCTGGAAACTGTATGTTCAAAAATGTGCTAAATGACCCAGGCCCTCAGCCCTTCTGAACTTCTGACCTCCTGGCCGGGGCTCCTGGGTCCATTCCTCATCCCCTGTCGCTCTGTTCCGCACACCACGACCAGACTGTTCTTTCTCAAATGCAGATTTGATCATATCATTTAAATCCCATTTCAAAACCTCAGTGAGCTCGCCATGGTCTTCCGGCTCAGGTTTGAACTCCTTAGCTCAAGCTCTGAGATTGTTTCTGTCACTTGGACCGCCTCGGCCTCTCTCCACCTGTTAGGCTGTCTTGCCTCAGGGACTCAGCATCCTATTCCCCAGAAACCATCCCGAGCCCCCCTACCTACAGTCTGAGTTAGATGTCTTTCCCGTGTTTGTCCGTAGCGCATTTCTTCATCAGAGCACTTAATGTACTTGGTCATTCTGGGTGTCCTTGTCTCTTGCCCACTAGCTTGTCAACTCCTTGAAAGTGAGACTATGTCCCTTATTTCTTTAATATTAGAGCACTAATAATTTGTTCCCACCATGTTTGGTGGGACTTTTCATTGTGTGTGTATGTTGTTGTTTTTTTCTTCTTAATACTTTTACTTTGAGACATGATAGAAACATCTTATAGGTACGCATCAAAAAATAAGAACTAATCACAGGGAAGAGATAACCACAGGGAGGAAGTAGGAAGAAAGTGGTTACATTATAGGGATTGCAGACGATGTCATGAAACAAAATGTGAATGAATTGTTGTATGGAAAATGAATTTGCTTTGTAAACTTTCACGCAAATCACAATTAAAAAATAATTATATGTATGTGTGTGTATATATGTCTCCTTTCAGTAACTGAATGAACAGGTCATTGAGCAGTTTCTTATAACATCTCTTGATAATAGGCAAAATGGCGTAACTCTAAAGTACATTTTAATGAAAGCCATTCTAAATATGGAAAAAAATAGATTTAAGTAACAAACTAGGAAAAGGCATGGCAATGTGTACTGACAGTGGGCTCATGTCTTTGCTCTATAAAGAAAGCATAAAAATCAGTAAGAAATAAAGCAACATTTCAGTAAAATGTGAGCAAGAACATGAAGTAGTAATTCATAAAAGAGGAGGTACAACTAATCAAGTAGACATTAATTCAAACTAAAACAAGATTTCAATTTTTATCTACTGATGGGCCAGATTTTTGTTTGCTTTGTTTGTTCGCATCGTAACAGTGTTGATATGGTAAAATGTGGACTATACATTAAGGATGAAATAGAAATTGGTACCGCTCTATGGGAAAGGAGTGTGGCACGTGCTGCCTCTTTACTGTGAACCCCTTGAAGGCAGGGACCAAAGCCACATTTTGTTCCTCTTTTAGTTCTTGATCTGAACACAGGGCTTGCTGCTCCATAAACACCCAGTAAAGGTTAAATGAACTAATGGAAGCATTTACAAAGTTCAGAGCAGTTGATTTACTAATTCTACTTCTGGGAAGGCTTCCTAAGGCAACAAGTCTAAATATAAACTCATAAAAAGAAGCAAGTTAGTTGCAAGTGGTTCCTTTTTCAACTGCTACGCTCTCTTGCCTCCTTGAAGTGGGTGAAGTTGGGTAGATAAAATCCAAGATGGACAAAATCTTTTTCTTGGGCGTGGGGTCGGAGTGTTTAGCATTAGGGTCATTGAGGTGAAGCCGGAGGAGAGTCCTTGGCAGCACGCGATATCAGTCCCCGGGCTACTTCTGCTTGCCCTTCAGTGTTCAGACCCACCTGCCACTCCTCAGAAGTAACATCGGGCAATCTACATCTGTAGAGATACTGCCTCAGAAACCCAAGGGAGGGATCGCTATGAGTCGAATCACCTTGATGGCAGTGAGTTTGGTTTGATTTTGCACAAATGGAACCAATCCTTGCTCACAGCAAATTCTTCATCACAATCATGCTCACGTGGTGCATATGCAGTTTTGAAATCATTGAAAATTGTTTTAAATCATTTCTTTCAGTAAAGTGAGACTAAATGAGAACCGTATGTACATGTTCCAATTTACCTATCAATTACACTTAAAGATACACTTAGGAACAGATCTCTTTTAACCCGGGGACTGCCTGTAATCGATCAAGTTCTTTTCTGTACCTTTTTTCCCCTATTTATACCCCAGAACTATAGAGTAGCTTAAAAGCCTCTTCCCCACTACGATTGTAAGGTTCTATAAGGGCAGTATCTGCGCAGGGAGATAGCTCAGGGGGCGGGAATGCACAGGAAAGAAGGACACAAGGAAGAGGTAACTGCAGGGAGGAAGTGGGAGGAGCTGTTACATTGTGGGGACTGCAGTGAATGTCATGAAACAAAATGTGTATGAGCTGCTGTGTGGAGAATGAATTAATTTGCTCTGTAAACTTTCACCCAAATAACAATTAAAAAAATAATAATAAAAAAGATTGTAAGGTTCTGTGTTTTGGTGACAATCAGTTCTCATTGTAATTAGCACTCTGAAAGCTGGAGAAAAGATGGCTGAGATTTCAAAGCATATCTCCCTTGCCTTGAGCTCTTTGAAGAAACCGTATGGTAAAAAACCAAGTACTTTTCAATTTGCGACAAAGGAGTCCTGGCCTGAGTTGTGTTGTGTGCTTACCTCTGAAGGTGGCTCCTCTCCCAGCTCCAAGGCCCCATGATGCTACAGCTGCTCAAAAGAAGGGCTGGCCTGTCACCCACTGGTTGCCCCTTCGGGCTTTTTTTTAGTTATTCTTTTTAGTTAAAAAATATATACAGTGAAATGTAAAAATCTTGTATTATGTAATGAGCTTTTTTAATTCAGTGAGTTTTGACAAATGCATACCCCTGTATAACCTACACCCCTATCAAGATACAGAATGTTTTCCTCATTCCAGAAAGTTCTCTCATGCTCCTTGGTAGTCATCACCCACCCGACTCAGAGGCAATTCCTGTTCTCATTTTTTCCGACGAAGGATTCATTTTGCCCAGGCTTTTTAAGGAAGTCCTAGACTCTGGTTGTTACTGGGAAGAAAGCCTTTTGGGTTTCCTAGTCCGTCTGATCTGGTGAGTGTTGCCATGTGCACCTTGAGTAGCTCTAAATCTTTTAGTCTGGCGAAATGCAGAGTAAGCAGACAGAGTGGCCAGGCACTTGTGCCCTCTCCCTTACGCTCCCATTACGAATATGTTTCTGGCATTCATGTTTAGCTGCTAGTCAGTGATTTTCCTTGACATTTTTTGTAGACACTAGGGAAGGGTATAGAGATGAGTTAGTATGCAACTTGACAACACAGCTATGTACTGCAAATTGTACAGGAACCACTGCGTATGTGTTCTTGTAGTTACTCATGCTCTTCTGGTTATAATTGCTTTTTTCTCCAGGTTAGCCTGACAGCTGACATTTTCTGCGCTGCTGATGCAGATAAACTCCAATGCTTTACTACATTATAACCATGTTAGTGTCTCTTGATAGCTGGTAGGTCCTCAGTCTGTAAAACTTCCTTGAATTGCCCATTGCATGAAGAGTAGAATACAGTCAACAGAAGCAGTATAAGGCATGATTGGCCATGAAGAAGTTTGTACTCTACCAGAACTGAGGAGAATATAGTTATAATGTAAATAACAGACAAACCAACATCTGTGAAATTCAATTGAGTTGTAACACAATTACACCTAGACTCTAGGTACTTGGATTGGAGGCTCAGAACGTGGGGATTATTGCTAGAGAGGCATGATGGAGGTTGTGTAGGAAGCTCTCAGACCTTTACACTATTACCTGGTTTTAGGCAGATGTGTTTCTTCATACCACATTGCCTCTCTCACTCTTTGATTCCAACAACACTAATAACAATAGTTCCCTTCTCTTTTGTACCTAAGACCTGCTTGGCATTGTGCTGTAGGCTTTGCATTCATTCTCATTTAATCTTGATAACAATCCAGTGAGGTCAGTAGTATAATCTCCATTTTATTGGGTGAAGAAATTAGGGTTCAGAGAAGATAAAATTTACCTGAACCTGACAGTTCTGGGGTTTGAATCCACATCGTTTCAAAATCCATTCTTCTTCCTCTTGTGTTATTTCCAGCTTCCAAGTTGCTGAAAAAAAAAAGCCTTCTTTCTTCCCAGGCAGACTCGGTAAAATGATTCACATCAAGAGGCACCTGCCTTGCTTTTCTCCAGTGCAAAGCCCCAGACTGTAGTGCTGCATGGGAGCAGCAAAGCCGGGCCGAGGAAAGCCGAGTCCGCGGTCTTAAACTCCAAACTGAACACGATTCTATTCTGATGCATGTGGGGTCACCATGAGTTGGAACTGACTCCATGGCAACTGGTCTGGTTTGGTTTCAAACATTTATTTAAGCTGGAAGTTATACTGGCAGAGTTTCCTATCACACTTTGCCTTTAATACTCACTTTATCCCTGGACTAAGACTCCCTCTTGTGGTGGAAGAATATCCCCTCAGAGCACAGACTGAGGGAACTGTTTTCTCAGTTATGTCCCGTTAGTATGGATTACACGCCAGTGTAAAATCCGCTGCCATCAAGTCAGTTCCCACTCATAGCGACCTGTAGACAGAGTGGAACTGCCTCATAGAGTTTCCAATACTATAAATTGCCACAGAAGCAGACTGCCTCATCTTTCTCCCATGGAGTGGCTCGTGGGTTCAAACCACAGACCCTTTCCTTGATTGGCAGCCGAATGCCTTAACCACCGCACCACCCGAGCTCCTTCAACTTAAAAAAAAACAGAAATCCTCACAACTGGATTAATAAGGAACATCATGATAAATGAAGAAAAGATTGACATTGTCAAGGATTTCATTTTACTTGGATCCACAATCAATGCTCACAATCAGTGCTCAGCAGCCAAGAAATCAAACAACATACTGCATTTGGCAAATCTGCTGCAAAAAGCCTCTTTCAAATGTTGAAGGGCAGAGATTCACTTTGAGGACTAAGGTGTGCCTGACCCAAGCCAGGGTATTTTCAGTCTCCTCATATACATGTGAGAGCTGGAGTGAACAAAGAAGACCAAAGAGAGTTGATGCCTTTGAGTTGTGGCATTGGCAAAGAATATTCTCTTTACCCTTACCTCATGGATTGCCGGAAGTACAGCCAGAATGCTCTTTGGAAGCGAGCATGGCAAGATGTCATCTCACGTATTTTGGTCATGTTATCAGGAGGGACCAATCCCTGGAGAAGGACATCATCTTGGTAAAGTAAAGGATCAGCGAAAAAGGGAAGATCCTCAGCGAGGTGAAGTGACGGAGAGGCTGCCACAGTGGGTCAGACATAGCAGCAGTTTCGTGGATGGCCCCGGGCCAGGCAGTGTTTTGTTCTGTTGTGCTTAAGATCGCCGTGAGTTGTAACTGAACAGACAGCACCAAACAGCATCTAGACTCCCTCTTCTAGTAGAAGAATGTCTCCTCTGGGCACAGACTGAAGGAACTTTTCCTTTCTCAGGAGGGGAGGATCGTCTATGTTGGTGAGATGTGATGCACCCTCAACGTTAGCTCCCTGCATGAATTATTATCTCAGGATTTTATTGTGTGGATGTGGATTGAAGCTCACTAGGTTTAGAACGAAGGAAAAAAATCTATCTTGAAAAACAAAATGAATCTATTTTTGTCATAGAAAAATCTAAGAAAGGAGAAAGGACTGTTAGTCTGCTGATCTCTAGTCAATTGCAAATCACACAGCTCTTTGATTCCAGTATTATCCTCAGTATAATACAACTTCTCTCGTTCCACCTTTCAACTTGAAATGAATGGTGAATTTCAGAGTACTTATTTCTTATTGCTATGGCGGCGTATCAGGAGAACAGGTTATTTTTTTTTAATAATGATACTGTTTTTGCCATCTTGCCAATTTGCAGTGTTTTTAGGGACATAATCTTCACCACGGTTCTGCATGGCTGTCGTCAGTTGACAGAAGGGTAAGTGTACAACACTTACATGCAGAACAGTGATCCCCAAAGTTGTCCACATCCTTCTCACTGAAACCTGTGGATACGTAACCTTACATTGTAATGGGACTCTGCAGATGCGATTAAGTGAAGGAGATTGAGATGGAGTATCTGGGTGGGCCCGTTGTAATCACAGGGATCCTTATAAAAGGGAGTCAGAAGACTACGCATGAGAAAAGGTGATTTGATGACAGAAGCAGAAAGCAAGCGAGAGATTGTAAGATGTTTATGCTCTGGTTTTGAAGATGGAAGATGGTGGGACCACAGCCAAGAAATGGAAGGAGTCTCTAGAGAAGGCAAGAAAACAGATTCTCCCCTAGAGCGTCCATCAAGCATATGTCTTTGTTATTGTTTCACTATTACCCATGCTCCTATCATTATATGGATTATTTTTATCACCCCCGAGAGTCCCCTGTGTCCCTTCCCAGTCAGCCCTCTGCCCCAATGCAAACACTGATAATGCTTTCCATCATCATACGTTTGCCTGTTCCAGATCTTTCTAGAAATGAAATTATATAGTATTACGTATTCTTGTATTTGCCTTTTTTACTCAGTATAATGTGCTTTAAATTCATCTGTGTTGTTATATATATCAATAGTTAGTCCTTTTTATTGCTGCCTAACATTCTATGAGTCTGGGCTGACTCGACGGCAAATAACAACAACAACAACAACATTCCACTGTATGAATATATCATGGTTTGTTTATCTGTTTTCCTGTTAATGGACAGCTGTGCTGTGTCCAGTTTTGGCTAACATAAATAAAGCTGCTATGAGCATTTTTTGGAAAAAAAAAAACAATTGGTGTTCCCTAGAAGGATGGTAAATGGGCAAGGGTAGCTGGGAGGTATTTAAGTATTAACAAATCCCTCCAACACTGGGGAGATTATATAATTGTATTGACTTATTTTTTTTTCCCCAGTTGTGATCTGCGTGAAAGTTACAGAACATACTGGTTTTCCATTCAACAATCCACACACATTTTGTTTTGTGACACACAACATTTGTTTTGATTTACGTCAAGTAGACACACGCCCTGGAGAGAACAATCATGGGAGAAGGAAGGGCTGCTTATGCACAGGGAGACAGCTCAGGGCGCAGAGGAGTATGGAGGGATGGACACTGGGAAGAGGTAACTATGGAGAGGAAGTGGGAGGGGAGCTGTTGCATTGTAAATTTTGGTCAATGACATGAGACAAAGTATATGTGAACTGCTGTATGAAAAGTGAATTTACTCTGTAAATCTTCACCCAAATCAAAATAAAATTAAAAAAAAAAAAAAAGAACCCAACTACAACAAGGAAGTCGCAGGGGGCCAAGGTTCAGAAAAGAAAACCTAAATAAATTGTTTTCAGTTTGAATTAAAAAAAAAATTTGTTTTGTTTTGCGATCCCCACAACATCACAACCCTTTTCCCACTTCCTCCCTGTATTTGCCATTTCCCTTGTCCTTCTTCCTGTCCCTTCCTGCCTTCTGAGCTTGGTCCCTGGGCAAATGCTGCCCTTTTGAGCTTGTGTGGTTGATTGTTGTAATAAGTGCATACCTTCCTAGTATTATACACTTTATAGGCCCTTCATTTCACTGAAAGTTGAACCACGGGCTTGAGTTTAGTTCCTGGCTTGAAGGGTATCAAAGGGCCATAGTTTTGGGGGTTCCACCAGTCTTTATCAGACCAGTAAGCCTGGTCTTTCTTATGATTTTGAGTTTTGTTCCCCATTTTTCTTCCACTCTTTCTGGGACCTGTATAAGACTTTTTGTGCACATATGTTTCCATTTCTGTTACGTAAGATGTAAGAGTAGACTTGCAGACTCATAGAGTAGATGTGTGTTTAACTTTAAAACAACTGGACTTTCTGACGTTGGTACCTGCCTTTTTAACCACTGTGCTATACTGTCCATATTTCATCGGTTTATTGTAAGGAATGAATTAGTTACTGCATGAAAAATACTTAGCATAGTGCTTAGCACAAGTTAGTGCTTGACTTACTAGTTCTTATTGTTTACTATCTGTCTGATGACTTCCAGATCTCTGAATCTTAAGCACTGGGCCTATGTATCCAACTGGCCCCTTACGTAACAACTGAGCTTAGCTGTCCCAGTTGTCCCAAAATGAACTCATCTCCTCAAGCTCACTCCATTCCCAAACCCAGTCCTCCTCTCCTGTACCACTTTATGGTGAGTCTTCTCAGTTGCCCAAGCCTCTCCCTTCCTCGCACTCAAGCAGGTCATCCAGCTCTTTGATGCTGCTGCCTTTGTCTTTCTTGCATGTGTTCATTTCTCTCCATTCCCTGCTGTTGCTGCCTTAGTTCTGACCCTCAGTATCTCTCTCCTGGGTCTGTGCAACAGTCTTCTAACAAGGCCCATGCCATGAGGATTGCCAGCCCCAGTTCGTTGCCTCCACTGCAACCAGAGGGATCTGTCGCTGATACAAACCAGATCCTGCCATACTCCTGTTAGAAGCCTTCATGGCTTCTGGGATAAAGTCTCAACCCCTTCTGTTCCTTTCAGAGTCTTCTGCGCTGCAGCCTCATCCTTCACCTCCTGTCTCGTAGCTGGGCTCTCACCCTCTAGACGCCTTCCCACTTCTGGTCTCCTGCCTAAAAGTCTTTGTACTGCTTGTTCTCCACAGAATATTATTTCTTCCCCATTTCATCCTACTCTATCCCTTTACCTGACTTATTCACATCAGAATTTCACCAAGAGGTTCTTAAATTCCAAGAAGTATTCTCTAACTTTAGGCTTCTTGCCCCTTAGTTGGGGTAAGTGCCCCTTCCAGGTGCTCTGGCACTTTGTACTGCCTCCTAGTTTGGCTCTCGTGACCCTGCGTTGCCCGATACCCCTGCAACTCCTACACTAGACTCTGAGTTCTCAGAAAACGGGGACTGTTTCTTGCTCAAGCCTACATCCCTAGCACTTAGAGCATTAATGCTTCAGAAGCTGAATGACTGTATTGGCAGCACAAGAGAATGTACTTAATTTGCTGCTGGATCCACTGGGGATGAGTGACTAGGGAGTGGAGCAAATAGCATGTGGAATTGCTGGGTTCTCACCCACTTGTCTTGTCATCCTCACAGCCAGATGAGAATTCGCTGGATTTTTCCTCCTGTATGCTGCGCCCTGGGATTAAAAACGCTCAGGAGCTTGCTTGTGGAGTGTGCCTCTTAAACGTGGACTCCAGGAGCCGGGTAAGTCACTTGCCTGCACCCTGCAGGTGGCAGAGTGCTTCTCTGACATGACCTAGGTGGCTGCCTCAGCTCGCCCACTTCACTGCAAGGTCTGTGACCAGAGGTGGGATTTTATAAAGCCCAGAGAGCTGACCGTAGAAGCTGGTAGTTCTTCCAGAAGGGCAGTGGGGACGCTGTTGAGGGACCCTGTGCTCTTCTCCCATTTCCAATGAGCATGCCTTGTGCCTGCCACAAGCTGTGTCCTGGGGTGGGGGGTGGAGGGCCCAGAGAAAGGGAGCAACTTGTTAGGATTTGTTTGGAGGCAAGAAGCCAGGTGCTAGGAATTTTGTTCATCTTATGGTTTCAACGTTATTTCAGAAAGAAGAGAAGCCTGCAGAAGAACATCCTAAAAAAGTATGAACCAGTTACACATTGTCTTAGCGTATCCATCTTAATTTTGAGTGTGGAAGGCAAGTCGGATGATTCCACTGCCGTCCTGAACTGTTCCAATCATGAATCCTTTGCCAAGTCATTTTTCTTCCCATGTTTGATTTAATCCACTGATGTGTCTGTGCGGAGCCACCTCTGTCTTGTTTGCATGCTTGTGTCCCATAATTGGCTTCTGGTGTTGGCGGTGATTTCTCTGTACAAGGAACAGGTCACACAATGAGCACCTTCTGGTCCCTGGAAGGCTGCAGGTTGTTTAGTGACACACAGAATGAGAGCAAAGAGCTGGGCTGCTTCAGGATTTGGCCGTTAGCAGACAAAAAACACATTTCAATTTCAGAGTTTTGTTTTATTTGTAGTGCTTTAGGGAACTAACCCCTGGAAGTGACTGAGGTCTGGACCACTCTTCCCTGGCTCCCTGTAACTTACCTATAAGGATTACTCGTCTGGAGCCAATTCTTACGGGTTTAATGTTCTTTTCTTTTTTTTACAAACCCTATACCCGTTTGAGCTTTTTAAATTGTGTCAAGTTAGTTATCAGCTTCCACTGGCATTAGTCCTTCAGGGTTTTTATCTGTTTCTTTCTAATGTTTTTCTTTAATGATGTGACTGTAATTGGCCACAGAAATTTTCATGAATAAAAGCCATTTAAGAGATTACATGTTATACTCTCTTGGGGGAGGGCTTCCTTCAGTATAATGAAAACAACCCCACCCCCATTAGCCTCTATCTTTTCAATAAAGGATTTGATCTTCTCTTGCTGAATTAAACTGGGTTTAATGGTAAAGATTTTATACCTCTAATTAGCAGCAAGAAACTTTCTCACTTGAATTCCTTTAGCCACCTGCTCCGCTTCTGTGTGTGTGCCATTTTGGCCTCAGACTCTGGAGGGGGGACGTGTTGGTTCCTGATGAGCACTTCTGTGCAGAAGGCTGACTTGCCCCACACTTCTGTTTGTCCATGGCAGGCATTCAACTCAGAAACAGACAATTTCAAGCTGGCATATGGAGGGCACCAGTATCACGCCAGCTGTGCCAACTTCTGGATCAACTGTGTTGAACCAAAACCTCCTGGTCTTATCCTGCCTGATTTGCTCTGAAAAGCTCCTCTATGAAGCACCAGCCAGTTGTTTTGTGTTTCCATCACACCCCAGGGGGTGACAGGGACCAGCTGACAGAATGCAAGTATTGCAAAATTCATCTCTGTGAATCTATATGAAGAATTCCCCAAAGAGTAGGGGGAAAAAATATATCAGTGGCAGTTCCAGTCATTCCTATCGGCAAACTTTGTCCCCTAGTTTCCAGTGCCAGTCTTTGGGACTTGAGATAAAGTTGCCCTACCCAAAATGCATGTGGCACCAAAAGTTTGCTGACTTACCTCTCGTTCTTACAAGCTGGTTTAAAGTATGGACCACAATATTCTTTACATCAGGAACAATTGATCCTGCAACGCTCAAACTGTGAAGACTTGACATTTGAAGAAAATAAGTTATTGTAGGACTGGAATTAGCAAAACTGCTTCAAGCCAGTGCTTATTTCTATGTAGAACCCTTACTGTCCTGTGAAGTAGAATGTGTTTATCTGCACTTAGTTTGTTAATATCGGAAATGAATAAAAAGGGGAAAACGTGATTAAACTGATGTGCTTATCTTTCTGTAGAAAAATTTGTCTCCTCTCCCAATGGCAGGTGGGTGTAGGCTGATTTCTCAACTTTACCATCGCAACCGAACTGATTATCAACTCTCCTTCATTTCTAAAACTGTCAACTCTCAAGAAAAGTTTTTCCCGAAACATCCATGGGGGCTTTGCAGTAGAGAAGAAAGTTCATTTTAGAGGCCAAAGCCCTTGCGTATCGGGATGTGTTATCTGTCCCTTTAGGAGCCCACACTGAAAACCTTCTGTTACACTTCAACAAAGACTGTGAACGTGGTGATTGTTTTTCAGACAAGATTTGGAACGGCAAGTGAATGAACTCATCTTTGCCATGGTTTTTCTCCAGATCTCCAAAGATGACTGTATAGGGACCAACACGGCCTATCTTTGTAGTATCTGTGAGAGAGACCTGAAAATTAATTCAGAGTTAGAAGATGGATTTCCTGGCTTAGTGAGGAGAAGGGTAAGATATATATTTATGGTGGAGATACCTGACTTAGAAGCAGTGGGAGAAATTCTTCAGAAACAGCACAGAATTTTAGAAAGAAAAGGCTCATGCTCTCTGGTTTAGGGGTTTCTTTATGCATTAAAACTGAATGCCTAAAATCATGGGGGAAATCTTAAAAAAAAAAAAAAAAAAGCCAACAGGTTAAGGACTGTGTTGGAAGAACATACCGATGTTAGAAAAACATTTCTCTGAATTGTCAGTTATGTAATTTATGAGGAGATGTTGAATCTTGTATGCTTCACTTTGTGTGTCTTTGGCTCCCTGCCCTAGACTTAGTTCTTATTTTTAAGATGAAAAAGGTGGTTCTGTCCACATAATTGCTGCTTTTACATAACTGATTAGTATTCCCTTCTCTTAGGACAAAACTTTGAGGGAATGCTACTTTGTTCCCTCTTATACTTTTTACACCATCTTCTCCAAGAAAGGCACAGAGCACTTTCATTGAACAGTTCTGGATGAGGCTTCTGCTCTACCTTGGGATGCGCCAGAACGCAGAGAGAGGTGCTGATGACATCAATTCTGTTTCTTTCTTATTTGCTGCAGATGACACCATTGCCAGCTGTTAATGACTGAGACAGCTGTCTCTGAATTGTCCCTTTGAGTCTTTGCCCTCCTCCAGGCTAGTGGGTGTTGGTGACACCACCACAGGTGGGCAGGTCTCCAGCGGGCGTTCCCTGGGGCCCCTGTGCTCCATTCCTCCCTGCGCAGCACCAGGGTTTCACACGGCATCAGACTTCAAGCAGCTTTCTAATCGGTCTTGTAAATTCCATAATGGAGTCATGATAACAGAATCTGCCACTGTGATGTCTCACAGTTGGACAGAATTCACATTGCAGCAACATTTTTTTGCAAGTGCTTTTTGGAGTATTATTCTGGGACAATGGCCTATATCAATGACACTTTAAAATACATGCTCGCCCATTAACCAGGTTAGTTTCCATTCCTAGGTCTATTCCAGAATGCCTTGATAAAATTTCTAAGTATAATTTCTGCTGACCGGTATGATAGGTTTAGTAACTCCTTGGAAGGTGCAAGAGGAACATTGAGCAAACATTGACAAAAAGCCTTTGCAATGAAAAGTATTCACTGCTTTTAATATCTGTTTAATAGGGGAAATGTTTTATGAGATACCACCGATAAGGAATTGGTTGGGGAATGTGGAATACCGTTATGCTGATTTTCTTTGTACACGGTTCATTAAAATGACTCAGTGTTGCATGCGGCTTCACCTCAGCTCTTGTTAGCCAAGAGCCCAGTGTCCTTGGAAACAGTAACCAAGGTTACTTATTTCCATACGTGTATTGTGTTAGGCAGCTTCACCCAACTGCCTGAATGGCGAGTCAACTTATTTATTTTGTGTGTGTGTGTGTGTGTGTTATATTTTGCCTTTTAAAATTATATGGCTTAGTATGTAATTTAATTTCTTTTTGGACATGTTTAAGATAGAAGAGGTACAGGGAATATTAGGGTATTATCCATGCTTTGTTTTTCCTATAGCTACCAGTTAGCCTTTCGTGTAGGTTGCATCTTTTAAATGTATTTTATGTAGATGTACTTGTTTTTGTTTTCTGTTTAAAGATAATTTCTGATTTCCTTCTAATTTGAAAAGATTACAGAGCCTCTTAGTTATGGAATATTTGAGATGCTTGTTCTGCATTGGGAGCCACTACAAAAATCCCCCTTAACACCTTCTAGGTCAGATGCCTTCCTCTGGTGGTCAGCTAATAAATGCTCTGACATTTTCAAAGACATTTGCTCTTCAGAAGGATGTATTATATAACTTGTTGTCAGCCATTCCAGCAGATACTGGAATGCAGGGAGAGATGTGTTTGGCCCCCATGTTTTTTGCTCATGTTACTTAATATTTCTTTGGAAAAGTGTGCACCAAACAGAAGTATGGCAAGCCCCCTCCTTACAAGGCCAAGCTCAGAAAAGGAAGTTTAGTTAAAACAGCTCTCTGGTGAACTTTACAAATACTTTCTAACAAAACAGCATGGTAATATGTTACCTGATTCCATTATTTAAATTTTGATTTGATTATTCATATGACTTAAAAAAAAAGTATTGGTGTATAAGTGACAGCTCATTATTTTGTAGGTGTGGCTGTATTGCAACCAGCGAATGCTACAAAAGTGGGTTGCCTTTTGTGCTGTGTGGTCTGAAAGTTATTGCTGTATTTTAAAAGACAAACTAGCTGTTTTTCTTGGTTTATACTTTAATAAACAACTGCCCTAATTGACATGTCTACACATTATAAAGCTTGGCGTCTGAAACATTTTCAGTTTGTTCTGAAATAACCACTTGCTAAAGCCCACTGTCAGTGAAATACAAATGCAGAAGAATGTCCTGACTACTAGACTTTCTCAGCCTTTTCTCTGCTGGGTTATAGACACAAAGCATGAGGATAAGCAGAGGCCAAAGCATTTAGACTAGAAGGGTATGAGGCTTCCCAGGTGCTAGTATAACACTCCTAGTAACATCCCAATAGTGATGCTTACCAGGACTGCTAGGACAATTCCCTTAACTAGCAAGAACATCTGTCACTGGGTGGTTCAAACGACCAACTTTTAGGTTAGCAGCCAATCACAAACCACTTGTGGCACCCAACTTAAAACTTGCCTTCATACTAAAAGCAGCTTCCTGGGTTGGTTTTGATCATGTGCTGATGTAGCATTTTGTGGGTTCCTCTGATTTTCCATAGAAACTAGTACAACTTTAATTTTCCTTTTCAGACAGTAACTAGGCATATTTATAAAAGTGAGCAAATGGTGTAAAAGAAGAAAAGGGAGACTATAGGTGGAAAAACATTGCCACTGACCAGGTAAAACCTGGTATGTAACTTACATGCTGCTACTGGCATTCCTTCAGAAATATACAATGCTTGGTAAAGCAGAGGGTCAGTGGAAAAGGGGATACCCTCAACAAGATGGACTGACACAGTGGCTGCAGTGATGGGCTCAAGTATAGCCAGAATTGTGAGCATGGCACAGGACTGGCACTGTTTTGTTATCTCATACATAGGGTCACTAAGAGTTGGAGCTGGATTGGGAGCTCTGGTGGCATAGAGCCCAAGGCATTTGACTGTTAACCAGAAGGCTGCTGGTTCAAACCCACCAGACACTCCTCAGAAGGAAGGTTGGGCAATCTACTTCCATAGTGATACCGCCTCAGAAACCCAAGGAGGAATCGCTGAGTCAGATTCAACTTGACGGCAGTGAGTTTGGTTTTGCTTTTAACAACAACTGGTATAGTTATGGCTTCTTGCCATAAAAGACCAAAAACTAGAAAATTATTCCACAAATAAGCAAGGTACAACCTACGTGGTTGAAGTAAATGAAGCAGTGCTTTATGAGCAGATTTCCCACTGGCTCCTCTATCTCAAAGTAAAGGGTGACCTGGTAACTCCCAGTGGTCTCCCAAGAGGGGGAAATGGGACAGCGCTCCATCATCGTTGACATGATTCAGCTGAGCTATCTTCTTTAGCATTCATAATTTGTCAGAGGGCCCTATTTTACTACAATTACTGGAGAGTGTCTTTCTGCCATCATCCACACACACACACATCCTGAAATTAATTGTAATTAGTAAAAATGCTTGTATGTTAAGCAGGTATATTTATTAAAAATAATGCTAGTATAATCCTGGGGCACAATGATTCCAAGAGGGTCTTTGCAGCAGATTTCATTGTGATTATTTAACAGCTAAATAATAAAAGTTTACTTATTTTAACTTACAGAGTCACTAAATAATAGAGAGAAAAGGAAAGAGTAGGGCTAAGTCGGTAGAGACTGAAACTGGTATCAGTCTTCTTTAAGCATCTGTTTGGTCGGCAGCCTTGGGCAAAGCTTGTCTCTAAAGGGTTAAGTGGGGCCCAAAGTGATGTTTGCACTGAGCTCCTCCTCCAGCACCTGCAGTGGTGCCAAGAGGCTTGGTATTTAGGATAGAGCAGAGCCCAACAGTTTATAAACTGTTCAAATTGTTAAAAATGATTAAAAGCCAGTTAAAGATTTTCATAAACACTATCCAAAATGTTAGTTTTAAAAATGTTACTAGCAATGTATGCATTCCCCTTATGTCCCTCCCCTCCCTTCTCTCTCTTCAAATAAATTTGAACGCCCAGTGTAAAACACACTTCATAGAGAACCAAAAGTCAACTGTTTGAAAAGAAAGGTGAAGAGGGGAGCAGACGGTGTATAGCAGATGCTGGTACTGCTCAAGGGGCTGCTGCTGCAGGCTTTGGTGACATTAAATTCCCCAGTAAGGCATCAGGTGTCGGGACTCTTTCTCATAAACGTCTGGAACTACGCCATAAGGTGTCTGTACCATTTTAACTGTCGACTTCCCAAAGAGCTGGCGCTCATAGTCTATCAGCTGCCTCCAGAAGCCTACATTCGGCCTGATGACAGGCCGCCGGGCTTTCACCCAGTTGTACGCCTCCAGCAGGCACACATTGTGGTATTTCATTAGGTAAGCGATGCAGAGAGTAGCCGAGCGGCTCACCCCCGCAGCACAGTGCACCAAGGTGGCCCGGTGCTTCCTGCTCACGCTGTGGATCTTGTCGGCCACGGTGTCAAAGTACAGTCCAATGGGCGCATGAGGCATGTCAGCCAGAGGCACTTTAACATATTCAAACTGGGGCCAGTTGAAATTGGGGATCTCAATGGTAGCATTAACGATGCAGGTGATCCCACGAGCCTGGAGGAGGTGTCGGTTGGAGGCCACACTGCCTCTGCCCAGGAAGAGAGAGGAGGTGATTTGAGCAATGCCTCCTATGTCTCCCTCAGAAATCATCCGAGGAGCCATGAGAGTTCGTGGTAGTGTGCTGTGACCTCTGGAGCTCATGAAGATGCTGGCAATCACACTCTCATCATTGGAAGCAAGACCAAAGTGGGTTCTTTTTCCTTCCACCAAGGAATCAGAAATGACAATCTCCTTCCTGCAAAATACAGATATCTGTCAGTGCTTTAAACGCTATTGATTCATCACAGCTTTCTGCAGTGTTTGTGGAACAGGAAGGGGAAAGGATTAGAAACAGTTATTTTCTATAATAGTGTGCATTCTCTCACGGATATAGACAAGTCAGTTCCTATCAATTAACAGCTAGGAAGAGTAGCCTAAGACACCAATATGTAAAATCAACATAAAACTTAACTCTCTGGTGACTGTAAGAAAAACCTCCAAGCAGAAGTCGTCATCCTATTTTAGAAAAAGAGAAAAACAGAAACATGCCCAACTGTTTGGCTCCTAAACAACAATCTTGCCAGACTTCTGCTCTTTTTGATGGTGCTCCCTGGTGATTAGGATGAACTCAGAAATTCTGACCATCCCTACAGCCATGTCCTTTTATACCTTTCTCACACACTGCCACAGCTATGATGGCCATTTTTTCCTAAACCTAATTCTAGACGAATGATCTTACAAAAGTCCAAAACTGACATCACATCATGTAATATATTTCATGAATTGCCTTTATGGACTAAAAAGATACTGAACTGGATCACTTCCAGAAAAGCCAGGATATATGGTCACTGTAACCCTTTATGATTTAAAAATAGCTACTTCCTACCATATCTGTGACATCTGAACACGTTCGACATCCAATTAATTTTAGGTAACCTGTGCTGTGGCATTTCCATTGGAAATTATTCCAGGTAATTTGAACTCAATTGTCTCAAAAATTCATTCCTATAAGTTAATGAGTATTTGCAGCTGACCTGACTCTGGGTGAGGTTAAATCTTTCCACTTTCCACTACCAATTCTAAGAGCCAAAATGAATCCCATTGGCTTCAGATGCTGTGTGTTGGAATTAAAATTAATTTTATTTGATAGTTGAATATGTTCTCAATAATACAGGGTTTATAAAAGACATTCGCTATTATACAGTATGTCTATATATTATCTAAGTAATATAGAGAAGGAAATTATTGATTTCCTGAGATTATAGACACATCATTTTCTCTCACTGCATAATCACAATACTTTATATAGTTTTAGCCCATTGGGATAAATGCTTATCCAACCCCCAGAGTACACTGGGAAGCCTGAAAGGATTTCAGTCAAATGCAAATATTCTCAGCTTCAACAAACAGAAGTGGTACAGGGGATACTCACCTGCTGAGGAAGCTCCCGTGCACTCTGGAGCCTGTGGTCTGGATCCAGAAAGTCCTAACAAGCAGTGCTGGTTATAGTGGCTACAAGTCAGATCTGTGGGAAGACAAGGATACCAGAAGATGACCAATAAGGAAGTTCAAAAGAATCCCTCCAGGTTTTTTGTTTTTACTAACCAAATTTGACTGGAATAAATCTTGGAAGTGGAAGGCATGCTGAACATTTCAAGATGTGCATTTAAAGAGTGCCCCAGTAAGAATGTCAAGCTAATTCTCAGCTTTCTATTAAGACATATAACCACAATGTGACAAATGTTTTAAGTACAGTTTTGGCAGTAGCAAAGACAAATTTTTGAAAGAATGTTCAGCAACTAAAACACATCAATGAAATATAAGGTACTACAGAACACTCTAAGATGCAAAACTGAGCAAAGTCTCTTCCATATGCCCTTCGTCAGCCCAGCAGTGTGAGGGACTGTGCTAGACATGCAGTAGGTATAACAGCTAAGCAAGATGAAAGGAGGGTGAGGTAAGTGGGCCTGTGACTACAACACCCAGTGCAGGAGGGGGGGTACCAGGAAAGAAGTCTAAGCCGGTGCTGGGGTGTAGGCAGGAGGATGTCTAGATGAGGAAAGAGGACAGCTTCACTAAGAGCAGTGGTACAGCTATGGCTTGAGCCATGAATGCCAACTACAAGTGGCATGTGCTCAGGAAAGCAACTGGTAACTCATTTTGTTTTCCATGTATGGCCCTCTTATTTTATTCATTTATGTAATAATGATGACAACCCGTGAACAACATTTTAAAAGCCTGTGTTGTTCTAGCTGGCCCCCTGGCATTTCTCCGGTAACCATCACACTTAAATTTTTATTTTCTACAGTTCTGCTGAGGTATAACTGACATGAATTGATGTACGACTTGATGAGTTTTGACATAGTATACACTGTAGAAACCATGGCCTCAGAGTAATAAACATATCACCCTGAAAGTTTCATGTCCCTTTATAATCCCATCCATCCTTCACTGCCCCCACACCTACTTTCTAAGCAACCACTGGCCTGTCACTATAGATCAGTCTACATTTTCTAGACTTTTATATAAAAATGGAACCATATAATATGTATTCTTATTTTTAGTCTGCAGCATAATTGAGATTCATCTATATTGTTGGGTATAATATCAGTAGTTCATTTCTTTGTATTGCTGAGTAGTAGTATTCCACTGTGTAAATACACCACAATTTGTTTATTCATTCACCTGTTGATGGACACTGGGTTTGGTTTGTTTTTAGTTTTAGGCTATTACACGTAAAGGTGCTGTGAAGGTCTTTGTGTAGACATAAGCCTCCAGTTCTTCTGGTTAAAGACCAAGGAGGGGAAGGACTGGGTCATATGATAGGTATATGCTTAACATTTTAAATAGTTTTGTTTTTTAAAAAATCTGCAAAAACAGTTATGTCATAATTCAGTGGTTCTCAAACTTGAGTGTGCAACAGAATCACGGGAGGGCTTGTTGAAGACACATTGCTGGGCCCCACATTTTGAGAACACATGCAGAGGTAGAGGCTGTGGACTCTCCCCTGTGCATGTGGACCGAGGCCCTTGTTCCCCAGCTGCTGGGAGTGCCGGCAGCAGACAGATCACAGGTTCCTCCCCAGAACTGGCCTTTCCTGAAATGAGCTGTGTCCCCCAAGGATATGCCTCTCTTTGGGGGCCCACATCCAATGACTAATAATTAAACCAGGGGTACACAAAGAAGTATAAAAGTGACATTTCATCAAGAGGAAGAATGTAGTCACATAAGGATATGTGGTGGCGTGTAGTTTGGTTGTTTTTTCCTTTTTTTGGTGTGTGTAAGATGTAAACAGGAGCAGAAACTTCTAAGTGAGAAAAATCTTTGCTTGCAGCAGCACCATCTCCTGCCACTTCCAGGTCCTTCCTTGGCAGAAGCCTAGTAGTTTACAAAGCAAGGTCACTGTGATAATGAACACACAAAACTAGGCCTTCAAATGGCAGTGATGAGTCCCTCCTCACTGTGGAAAATCTGGAAGATGCTAATCAGTTTCCAACTAGGTTATCTGGTTATTGTCTAATTAGGAGGGACTCAGCCTTGTGACTTCCCAAATGAGCATTCTGGCTTGGGAAGCCATTCACCCTCCTGAGGCATGGGTGACCCAGGCTCACTGGCCTTTTCAGCAAAAAGGTCTTCATCAAGGACCAAGGGCACATAATATGTGAGTTGAAAACCTAGCTTAGTCTATCAGCTCTCATGTGTCAAGCAGTGTCAGGGTACTTGGTGCTACAGAGAAAAGAAAACAGATTGTGAGTCCTCGGGGCAGAATCCAAGCTAGACAGACACGAAGCTCTATCCCTGCTGCTGCTAGTCAGTCTCGTGCCAACAAACCTGCTTAAAATGCCAGAGAGCTCATCCCAAGTTTTAGAACGACAACTTCTGCCAGAGAGCACTCAGAGGGCACAGATATTACAGATGCTCCTCTGACAAACACTCCTGACCCCTTTTACAGATTGGAAAAATACAAGATTCAGAATACGTAAAAGGATTGCAATGTGGAAAAGGCAAGGAACAGAGTGAGGAAAAGATCCCCGGTGTCCTGACTTCGACCTGAGTGCACACACTGCTTCTCTATGGGCTGTGCAGCTGTGTTCTGTCAACCTTACAGCACTCTACCGTGACTAGCCAGCACCTTGAATGCAAGAAAAGGCCTTGGATTAGCCTAAGAACTTGTTTAAATGCTATTTACAGAACAGACTGGGCCCAGATGGGTTAAGCCAGCTGCTCCAGTTTTCCTGACTGCCCAGAATAGCGAAAAATCGCCATATATTACTGTAACCATTAGGAGCTCTGGTGGTGTAGTGGTTAAGGCATTTGGCTGCTAACCAATAGGTCAGTGGTTTGAATCCACTAGCCATTCCATGGAAGAAAGATGGCACAGTCTACTTCAGTAAAGATTTACAGCATTGAAAACCCAGTGGGAGTTGCTATGAGTTACAACTGGCTCAAAGGCAGTGAGTTTGGTTTTCTGGAGTATAACCATTCAGTACACAACACCTGGCAGCAGAGGGACCTCAGCAAGACCAGTCCCAAATCAGTGTAACAAGAAGCCTTATTATGGTCAGTTTCTAAGATCAGCATATTTTGGTCATAAAGATTAAGAGAAAACATTGTTAGGTATATCAGATTCAATTTAGTAAATGTGTCCTGGATAACAGAGAAAGTAATGCTATTAGAGTACAAGACTGACCCATGCAGGAGGGGTCAGAATTGCATGTTCTGAGTGAACACTCCATTCCAATTTAGCACACTAGTCACTGGAACAAAGATGACCAGAGAGAATGCTAGGAATGCCCATGTCGCTGTCCATGGTGTTCAGCAAGTTCCTCTGGAAGCAACATTTACATTTTTGAAGGGAAAAAATGGTTTCCTAGACAGGGAGATGGTAGTAAGATGAGTGAAAGAAAGTAGGCACTGTCCTACACCAACCCAATAGAGTTATTTTCTTTTATGAGTTATAGGAAATGTCTAGTCAGAGATGATGCTGGTCTCTTTTAATAATAAGCATCAAAGCACTAAGTGCTAAACAAAATGCAGAATTAATGTCTGCCCGGTGGGCCTGTAATCTACATAATGCACAAGCTAATAAAAGCCACTGACTGCTCCCTGCATAGGTGTGCCCCTGAGATATGCATAGCCTGGTGGTTAGCACTGGAGTCCCTATCAACAAAGACACATCTGGTACCTGAAACAGTGAGTACTGACTCCACCCACTCCCTGGAGTCACGCCTATTGCCATGAGGGCTACTTTTCTTCTGCTTTTTATACGTGACAAATAACCACTAGAATCAGCAGCTAAAGAACAGAAATTCTATCTACAGTTTTTTCTCCTTGTGTTGAAGAGGCAGAAAAGGGGCACAATGGTGCTAGAGGTGACTCTGTCAAATTATCTGACTAAAATATTTTTAGTTCTGGGAACTTTGGAGGGTCACTGTACATACTGGGAGCCTGCAGTGTTATTTCTTTATACCTGAAAAGCCTATGCAGTCATATTTCTCCCTTTCATTAAAGTAAATGTCTATCTAGTTCTTTTATAAAAAGCTTGAAGTCACCCTTTGTAAAGTAGAATAGAAGCATTTCTGCCTAGACTACCATAAAGTAAACAAACACATACCACTTTAGTCATTAATTTTCACCATTAAATCAGAGGTGTGTTTCATTAGGGGAAAAGTTAAAATACTCACCTCTAGCAAATAAAAATAAAATCTAAGTGTGGAAATATTTCCTTGAGGAAAAATACCTTTCTGATACAATGTTAAGAATAAAATCCTAACAATTAAACAGTGAGTTATAGTCTTATTAAGGTAAAATGAAGTAAGAGATACTGAATTCACAAGTTGTTCCCAGTCATCTGGAAAGCTTTAGCAATTTGGCCAAAACCCCTCAACTGATCTTCCATCTGGAGGAGGGATTGTTTCTGCTCTACCCACTACATGAATTAAGTGGTCTGATAAGAGGCCAGGAATGAGGTACACAGACAACTAAAGACTGACAGCCACCATTCTGATTCAGCAACAGACATTCCTCCCATGTGACACACAGCTGCACAACAAACTGCCTGTGTAGTCATGACCAGGAGGACCACCTTGATGTCCTCATTTGGATCACCAGCCCATTAACACAGCACCTGCTGAGTCAAGAAAAGGGCCAATCATTGTTAGTCACTAGCCAAGTGATAGATGTTGAATATGCCACAGCCCAGAGAAGGAGTTTAGCAGACCATCTGATGAAAGCAAGAAAACAAAACTTGCAAAATAGTGGCCTAAGATGCACTGAATTTAAGAATTTAGTTGCATATTATAAATTCAGATTCTCCATGGTGTGACTAGAATATACAGAATAGGGAGAAGAGATTATCAATGACTATCTGTAAAAGATAGAGAGACTGTATCTGGGTATCACGGGGTAATCTATTCACATCTGGAACTGAGTTCTTCAGTTTGATTCCCACCCACCTCAGAACTTAAATTAGTTAACCGTCAATCATTCATACAACAGTATTTCCTGAGTTCATGACATGTGTTCCACACTATGCTAAGCATTCCTGGGGATTATGACAGAGTGTATTTTCCAAAGATGGCTACACATCTCCCATCCCACATGCTCTTCTTACAATGTGACCTTGACAATCATCTGATAAAATAGTAGGGTCTATGACCCTTTTTCCCCTTGTTGTTGTTGTTGTTGTTATGTGCCGTCAAGTCAGACCCGACTCATAGCGACCCCTCCTTGGGTTTCCGAGGCAGTATCACTACGGAAGTAGATTGCCCCATCTTCCTTCTGGTAGAACCTGGAAAAACCTCTCTGACTGCCTCAACCTAAAGAGTAGAGTTGGAATGACACAAATCTAGATTATAAAAGAGTCACACACTTCTACCTTGTTCTCTTGGAACACTAGCCCTTGGAACCAGCTACCATGCTGTGAGAAAGCCCAAACCAGCTCAATGGAGTGACCATGTGGAGAGTCCACATGTAGGTATTCCAGCTAACAGCCTAACTGAGGTTCCAGGTGACTTGTAGGCATCAACCACTGTCAGTAAAGACACTTTAAGATGATTCCAGCTCCCAGCCCTCAACTCACCCCTAGGTTTTGACTCTCCCAGCTGAGGCCCAGACACTGTGCAGCAAAGGCACATTGTCCTCACTATTCCAGGTCCAAATTCCTGACCCATAGAATCTGTGAGCATAATAAAAAATGGTTATTTTACACCACTGAGTTTGGGGATGGTGTGTTATGCAGCAATAGTAAATGGAACAGGGATATAAAACTAACAGACATTACCCTGTGCTAAGATTTTTTTTCATTTTATAATAATATGAGACAAGATACACATATATAAAAACAGCTGAATAATAATAAAAGATAGAATATAATTAAGTGCATCAAATCCAAGAGTAAGTGCCACAGCAGTGCAAGGAAGGCACAGGATCAAAGCAAAGTGAAACAGTGCTGCTGAAAACCTAAACTGTTTCTTAACAGATTACATAGATTACACCATCATGCCTCTTTTTCCCCCCAGTCCACTTAAAACATGCTGCCATTTACCTTTAAAAGAACCTCCTTATTTTTTTAGATTCCAAATGGAGAACACAAACTCTTTTCTATAGCCCATTACTACTCAGAAAGTATAGTACAAGGCCAAGCAGCATTGACACTATCTAGAACTTGGTAAGAGATGGAATCTCACACCCCATCCCAGACCTAAGATATCAGATCTTCAGTTTAACAAGATCTCAGGTGATCCGTACCCACACTAAAGTGTGAGAAACACCACTCTTATTGATCTCATTCCATCTCAGTACACCTGCTGAAGCAAACCTGAGTGTGAACCCTACAAAGTGTAAGCCCAGCGAGCATGCTCAGTCTCTCCCAGGCCAGTGTCATTCTGGTGTCTCAGAGCCCAGATAAGAAGTAAGAAGCAAATAGAGTTTAAGAGGTTTTCCCAGACTAACAGAAAATTAGTAGCCCCACTGCAACCAGAACCTTCCCTTCTTCAAGTTGGGTGCTTGTTGATTAGTCATACAAGCTGGCCATGAGACAGGTCAACCAATCAAAGACTGCAAAAACATACAAAGAAAGGAATTAAGGAACATAAAGTCTTTCTGATTGTGCCTTATCTATACTCCAGAAATTAATCTTTAAAAATCCTAAACTGCTAAGAGGTATGAGCTGGTTTTTGGATGTGGAAATAGCTGATAAACCTGAACCAAGAAAATGCTTGCAAAATTTCATAGCATTTAAATTCATTTGGTGATAATTAGAAATCAATTTGTACAGCAGCCTATATAAATAATACTTAAAATTTTCAAATGAGTGAGTTGTAAAAGTTAAATATGAATCACAGTTGGGTGGTTACATGTTGAGCTTTGATTTGATTTATATAAAGGTCAGAACATCTAGAGCCAAATTACTTTAAAAAAAAATCATATCTCACATGGATAGGTAGGAGTTTGACTCAACATTGCCAAAATCCTTAATATACTCTGAGAAGCAGGGCCATGAAACCTCAAAAAATGCAGGTCTTTTCGTAACATCTCAGTCTTTAAAAGTCCGTTATTACTTTAAGGAAGGCAAAAAAAGCATTTATAAATCAGCATAAAGTTCACAGGACAAGGGCTCAATAGTGAAGAGCTGTTCACCCTTTGATCTTCTTGCCCTTTGATGTCTCACTGGGTATTTCCAAATCCTTCGAATTCAAGTAATGAGTCTCAACCTTTTCCCAACAAGGACTTCTTTATCACACCGCTGGCCAAATTCCATGTTTTTCATGATTTTATACCAAATTAACTTCATTAAATTACAGATTAATTTCCTACTTTTCTTTATTAATCAAAGCATCTATCACTATCCACTAGAGTTTCTGAACAGGTTGAGATAAACAGGTAAGTCTCTTGCTTCAGCTGGATGGAGGGAACCTATATCCCTTCCACACTGACAGAGCAGGCCAATGGCATTTTGAGGGTGTTTCTAAGCCCTCCTGTAGCAAAGAGAGGAATTCCGTTTTTAGCTAAACAGGAGTAAAAAGGCAGAGGATCCTAAAGTTATTCCTTTGACTTTTTGTCTTCTGAAATAATGGTGTCATAGTAGTTGTTAAAATAGCCTAAATTACATTCAAACACAGTAAGAGAATGCAGTGAACTTCTCTCTACTCCTGCTTACATCAGTGGTCATCAAATTACGGTGACCCCCCCACCTGCTTTTGTACTGCCTGCCAGCTAAGATTGGTTTATAAGCAAGTCTGTAAGTTCACCTCATGGACTTTCTCTCCCAGGCCAGGGGGCTGGTGCTCCACAGGCCCTCTCTGCTGTGTGAATGTTTACTTGTCAGCAGAAGCAGCCTGCTCTCTCTAAAGCGTTTCTGCATGTGTACACACAAACTCAGAAAGACTTGGGGAGTCAACAAATACCTGCCATAAGGCATTGTTGCTGAAATTGTTCTGAGACAAAGACAGAAATAAGCCCAGCAATTGCATATGAAATTTGTAAGAAATAAGTCCACTTAGACTTGAAGATGGCAGAGGGAGTGGAAAGGCTGATCTAATAGAGCAGAAGGTCATTCTCTGACAGTCTAAGAATGGGAATGAGTAGGCTGTGAGCCACACATGATGGCCTGGCCACGACCCTGGCACCCAGGCTCCCACCTCCTGTTCCTGCAGCAGGTTGGAAATGAGAGCTCCTCCGTGAATACTGCCCTGCTGGAACAGGAAGGGGTATCAAAGAACACGAAAGGATTTCTCCCCATCACTCTGACATTACTTTCTATCCCCTCCTGTGGGTGTGTTTTCTTGAAAATATCTAATTTATACATAAGTAGTTTTGTAAAATTATTATTTTTGAGAACCTGAAGAAAGGCTTTAATAAATAAGCACGAAAGTATACGTGTTTTTATATAAACAAGGACTGAAAATAGAGCAATTTAGGCATTTTCCAAGATGCACTACAGAAGAAATAAAAAGGATCACAAACATTCTTTGGGCTACTATTCCTCCATCACTCTTCAGCTAAGGCAAAATAATCCCCCAAGGGCATCTTGTAAGCCTACAGAACTGTACAACATTCTTCTCAAAGGATACAAAGACTGTTCCCATATAATACTATGCACACAGTAGGTACTCAACAAATCCCTGAATTTAATATCTGTCCTGAAGTGATCTCTCTCTCACACACACACATACCCCTAGCTGTAAATCCAGCTAGCAAAACAGCACATAGGCAATTCAAAGTCAACTTGGCAACAACAACAAAAAAACCAAACTCACTGCTGTTGAGTGGGATCCGACTCATAGTGACTTCTCCTTGGGTTTCCGGGGCTGTATCTGTACGGAAGTGGATTGCCCAATTTTCCTTCTGATGAGTGGCTGGTGGGTTTGACCTGCCAGCCTTCTGGTTAGCAGTCAAATGCCTTAGTCAAATGTCTGCTCAAAAACCAAACTCTAAATTATCTCTACTGTCACAAACAAAGAAAGGGTGTGAAACAGTCATGCCCATCACAAAGATGGTGTGGTTACTTTGGAAATGCCTATGAGCCTCCATCTGCGCTCAGAGCCTCTTGGGGAAAAATCATATGTGTGTGAGTATGTGAGTACCCAACCTCAGCGGGTAATTTAACGAGGACTGGCCTGAGTTCTTGCCCACATCACACACACTTAAGCCAGCACTACTGGCCTGCACAAAGGGGACTTGGCAACAGGCAAGTGTTCAAGAACACAATACACATCACCATGTTAAGGTATCCAGGTGGCTCAACAATAAGATTAACAGTAAGATTAAAACACTTCTAGATAATACCTATGTTTATTTTTAATACTTTATTTTGCACATTTTAACTTTCCTATAGTCACTCATCTGTTATAAAAAGATCAGTGCAAGGATTCTCTGGGTAGAAATAACAAATACTGGGGAAAAACCATCACTGGCATTTGGGTGGTATGTTGGTCCAAACCAGACAATAAATATAAGTAAATATAAATATACTGAAGTACCACACACCAGACCACCCATGTGACATTTATTTTATTCATTCACTCAAGAAATATCCAAGCATGTTGTGGTTAAGCAACATACACAGTGGGTTATAAATTCCAGGCTAACACCACTGGAGGAATGTAAACTGGCACAACCCCTTTGGAAAACGGACATTAGCCAATAAAGCTGAAGATGCATACATCTACGATCCGGCCTGATTCCTAACTGCCCAAACCAGACACAACACAGATGCCCATCAACAACAGACCGAAAAACAATTTGTGGTATGTATGTACAAAAATGAACTAACTACAGTTCCAGGCAACAACATGGATAAATCTTAAAAATATAATGCTGCAAGAGTTTCTTGAAATGTAAAAAATTTATTTATATGATGTTGACTAAAGAAAAAAGTAGGACCCAAAAGAAGATCTACTATTCAGTCCATCTGCACAAAAGTAAACAAACAAAACTGGCAAAACAAAATTACATTACTTACAGTAAGAAATGATTCCCCTAAGTCAGGCTACTTATCTGGCTAAGTTACCTCTTAGTGGACAGGTTGTTACTGGGAAAGGGGGGGAGGGACTTCTTGACTTGCCAGATGGTTACACTCCTGTTTGCTTCAAAATAAATCATTAATTGTCCATTTATATTTTCTACCCTTTTCTGTGTGTTATTATTCACAATAAAAAATGGTTAAATACAATGTTGATTTTTACGAATTTTAGAACACTTACAAGTCCTCTCTACATGTCACTATTAGCCTGTCAGCTGTGTAAGGTCAGGGACCTTATATTTATATGCCTTCTATCCTAGTGTTCAGTACAGAACCTTTAGCATGGGTAACCTCAATAACCATTTAATAAATAAACCCATAAATTCCTGATACAAGTTTTGTTCTAGCTCACCCATTTCCTGAAATTACTGATTTGAACAGTGCCCCCAGTCACACTTTGTCTTCTCCTCAGTGGAGTTTTCATAAATAACTAACGCTACCACCTTAAATGTTAGCTCTGTAAGTTTATACCCAGGCAGCCGTTGCTTTAGCAACTCTCCCTGCCTTCTACTCCCTTGCATGCCTCCTAATAAGCAAAAAAAAAAAAAAAAAATGAATACACTAGTAGTTCTAGATTCTTTTTTTAATGGGTAACTTTTCATTTGCAGCTAAGAGCAAAGCTTAGGATCAGAATGATTCAATTGCTTCAGAGCTGTTTAAAAAGAGGTCATTTGCCTGTAGCCCTGGGAAGCACCATGGGATCAGGATTAATAAATACTATGCTACCAGGGTTTGGGGAGCTCTGGTAGCATAGTGGCTAAGACACTTGCCTGCTAACCAGACGGCTGGCGGTTCAAACCCACCAGCCACTCCTCGGAAGGAAGGTTGGGCAATCCTACTTCCGTAGTGATACTGCCTCGGAAACCCAAGGAGGGGTCGCTATGAGTCGGGGTCGACTCGACGGCACATAACAACAACAACAACATGCTACCAGGGTTAATAAAGCTTTACAACCAAGGGTACTTAAAACACATGCCACCTGTTCAGAAAAAAAGCAAAATCTCTATGAAGAGGGCCACTCAAGTGAAAAGGTAATTCATTTCAGTTAAAACATTACTTTGTACTAACAAAGTCTAAAAGGATATATACAAACCGATAGATACAGCTGTTACTTTTGGGAAACATGCTCAAAAGAAGGATTTTAATCTTACCAGTAAAGTTGTAAATTTTTTACATGGAGAATGATTAATGCATTTCTTGTGATACTGGGAAAAAACATTTTTCATGTATCTTGCCTTAAAATCCCAAGTGCAACAGAATCCATCAAACACAGATCCTTTCCTTTAACCCATCTTTTAAAAATGCTACAGTTGAGTCAAAAGGATTTCCTAGACTTATAAACCTGGCTAGCTTTTTTTTTTTTTTTTTTTGACAATATGAATATACATTTATGTCAATCTAGGAGGTACTAAACACTATTAAAGAATCCATACCTGCAGTCAACCAATATGTAAGACGTCAGATGAAAACTCAGCACAGACACTGGTGTTCAGAAGACTTGGAATGAGAAGAACTGTCTCTCGTTTTATTGGAGAAAGACAAAAATATCAAGCAACTACCTCTCCTCCCCCAAGCATCAGAAGATGAGTCAGGGCTGGAGGCAGGAATAGGGCCATGTGTCAAGCTGCCTCGTGCAGGACTCCTCCATACCTCCACCTGCCTAGCAATGCTCTCCTCTCACCTCAGGCTGGGGTCCCCACCCCAGCAAGTCCCTGATGTGAATTCTCAGGTATGTCTGGCAGACAAGAAGAGGTTATTCATCTAGGGGCACCTCATTCCTTGCACTCCTATAGGGAACTGGAGAGTTCACTCAAGGGAGTGGAGATTCCAGACAGCCTCCCACAACTTTGCAAAGAATACTGAACCTTTGTTCCCCTCATTTTAAAGAGCAGGAAATAGTGTGGAGAAGTTGTGACTTGTCCACTGTCACTTAACTTTGTGGCAGAGCTGAGTCCCAAGAATGGAGCTGCCAACCAACCTGCTGGCCTCTGCCTCTATGACTTTTAATGGATCTTGTACAGTCTCAGGAAGGGGATTCCAAAATTTCCCCTTATACTTCTAAGTGGTCTCTTGGACTAGGAATTCCAAGAACCTCTGGGTAAATCTCTTGGTCCTTATGCTTTTAAGCTTGGTAAACAATCAGGAACTAGCCGTTTGCCTCCATTTTTACATCTGTAAACCAGGGAACTACAGCTCTCCACATACCTCTCATAAAACTAATGAACAGCTAACGAGTTAACACATGGAAAATGCCTTCAGGTCCTACTGGATGAAAAGTACGAAGTGGTTTATTTAAAAAAAAAAAACTCCCTACACAGTAAAACTGCATTTTTAAGCCACTCCTCCTCCCTTAGCCTCTGGGATGCCCAATTACCAACACTGTGGCTGGTACCATTGGCAACATCCACCTAAATAAAATAAAGTAACCCACTTAGGCCAGCTACAGCACCCAACTCCTCTCTCACACATACACAAACAACTCAACTTCGCTTTGAACCAAAAATAAAAAGACATATGTTAGCATTGTGCACACCAATCTCCCACCGCAGAGAAATACTCAAGTTGAATACTTTAAAAGCTGAAAGTCAAGTTATTTCCTAAGACAACATCACAACTGAAATCTTGGAAGATGCAAAAAGACGCGGTTGGTTTCTATAGCTCGGAGCGGGTGGCTGCTGCCGGCAGAGTGAGGAGGTAAAGGCAGAAGCCATGGCGGGGCGGAGCGCAGAAGGGTCAGGAAGAAGGAGGAGGGGAAAGGAGTAGCCCAGGATGCTAGCGAAGCAGAGCGGAGGACTGGCACTCCGGGCCGGCACACTGAAGGCAGAAGGGGACACTAAGATTGTGACCAAGCGTTGAGTAGGGGCCCTGGGCCTCTCCGGCCACCCACCTCCGGCCCAGAGGATCCTAGAACCGCTGAGGAGCAGGTGGGAGCGCCGGCACAAAGTTTCCAAGAGACGAGGGTCGTACGGGGCCCAGACCCCCCAATCCCACCCGCGCCCCGGGGCCCTGCCGGCGCGAGGTCCCGCCCAGTTCCCCCGCCCCCTGACCTGCGGGCCCAGTACCAGCGCTGCGGGCTTGCGGCTGGGGTTCCGTCCTCCTGTAAGGCTGCCGGCTTCTGCAGGCTGGCCGTCGCGCGCTCCCCTCCTTCTCCCCTCCGCCCGCGCCCGAGGCGGGCCGCGCGCACGCTCCCTGCGCCCCACCGCCCTCTCCCGAGGGGCGGTGCTCGGGGCGACGGAGGCGGGGCGTGGCGGGAGACAAGCGCCGCGGGAAGAGGGGGAGCCCGCGGGGGACGCGCGGAGCAGCGGGTGGCGCGCGTGCGCGCTGCGTTCTCCGTCGCCGTGCGGCCGCCGCAGCAGTGCGCAGCGGAGCTCCGGCGATACTCGCTCCCCACGGGCGTCGCAATCCCCCCCGGTTGTCTCCTCATGTATCACACACACATGATCCCTTTCTTCCCCCTTCACCATCTCCAAGCCGGGTATGGGGCATGGGTGCAGGGATAGTGCACTAGGGTTCTACTTTCTGGGTGTGAGAGAACTAAAGGCAAGAAAACAATACAAATATAAAAAAGTGTGAAGACTGCAGTGAGTGACTAATCAACCGCCTCTCACTCCACCCCCATCTTCCAATTAACATGAATTGGGACCGAAAGGTGAGGGGAAAAATAAGTCTCATGGCAACTATTGATTCTAGTAACCGTGGGAAGGTATGTCGTCCGAGACTCAAATGTAGCTATGGATGTGGTTCTGTTCTGCTGCCTAGAAACCTCCCAAACCATCACCCTCACAGGTGCCCGTCTGAGTCTCAGAACACCGGATCCCCACCGGATCCACAGCCCGTGCCTCCGAGGTAGAGCTGCAGCGTCTTCGGAGCCCAGGCTAGATCTTGGGTTCATTGAGGGCTTATTTTCTTCAGGTTTGCCCATCCGTGACATGAGTAGGAGTCCAAAAAGACTTTTTCATCAGCACAACGCTCCCCTCCCTTCTGCCTCTGGCAAGTGAGGGAGACACAAGAGAGGTATAAGCGATTTCCTCAAGGTTCTGCCGTGAGTCAGACACCTGAGTCCTGACTCCATTCCCGGTTCTTGACTCACCAGACCCAGATCTTCACCGTTGTAAATCGTTGCCATCAGAATGGCTGAATAATCAAAGGAGTAGTCACAGGTTTGGGGGGGAGGGGTTTGGGGAAGTAAAAACCGCACATTGGGTTTACGTCTCTCAGCAGATTGAACCAAAGCTTTAAGGCTTTTTAAGGAAGGCTCGTCTTGATCTTCGTTGGCCAACCACAGAGTCCGAGTCATCCTGGGATTACTGGTATATCTAAAAGTGTTATTGTCTGCTTCGGAGACACAACATCAAAGGACTTTCAGTGACAATCTTGAAAAGCCTAGCCTGGAGGGATTTGTTCATTTTGCCTGCATAAAAGAAAAGACGCTTTCAAATTAGGTGAAATTATTTGTGTGTGTGTGTGTATGAGAGAACAAAGCAGAATCCAATTCAGAGGAAAGCAGGGGTTCAAATCTTGCCTGAAGAAGGCATCTTCCCAGCACTAAGTTATTCCACCGTCAGTTTATTTAGCGACTTATTTTTGACATGCCAATACCAAAATAGCAAAATCTCTTACAGACACGATTGTGTGCTGCCTTCATTTCTGCTGCTCCCCCCACAGTCCCTCAGTCAATTCAATGACTCAGCAGCACAAATAGATGCATCCCTCTTCAGATTCAAGCCTGTTGCACAGAAGGCAGGGTGCCAGAGCAAGCTGTATTAGGTAAAAACAAACTGGGCATGTTCATGGATTATAGGAGGAAGCTTACATGAAGAATCATATCCTCATCAGGAAAGAGGAGGGAGGTGGGCTGTAACAGTTTGTTTTGAGTGTAATATGTGTGTAAAAGGAGCTCTGGTAGGGTAGTGCCTAAGACACTTGACTGCTAACCAGAAGGCTGGAGGTTCAAACCCACCAGCCACTCCTCGGAAGGAAGGTGGGGGAATCTACTTTCGTAGTGATACCGCCTCGGAAACCCAAGGAGGGGTTGCTATGAGTTGGGTCCGACTCAATGGCAAATAACAACAATAACAACATGTGTGTAAAGATCTAGAGATTTTTAAAAGTAGGAAGAAGTGATTAAGTAAAGACCATACAGTGACTGGTGTGTGTGTATCTAGGTATAGGGAGATGCTTTATGCCTTTACAGTCGAGTCAGATTCAACTCATAGGCAGTATCACTACCAAAGTAGATTGCCCAGTCTTCTTTCTGATACGTGGATGGCTGGTGGGTTTGAACTGCTAGCCTTCTGGTTAGTAGTCAAATGCCTTAGGAACTATGCCACCAGAGCTCCCAGAGAATGTGGAAATGTGGGCTTATTATATATGCCTCTCCCCAAATTGCAATTTGAGAACAGTACCTTCTAGAACAGCACCATCCAATAGAACTTTCTGCCATGATAAAAATGTTCTGTATCTGTAGTGTACTATAGCCACTAGCTTTATGTGGCTATTGAGCACTTGAAATGTGGGGTGACCGAGGAAATTTTAAATTTTATTTAATCAATTTAAATGTAATTAGGCACATGTAGGTAGTGGCTACCTTATTGGACAGCACATCTCTAGTGTTTTTATAGGTGTCAACCTGGATGTAGAAACATTTTAGAGGTCATCTGATACAAAAGTACTTGTGCCAAGGGAGGGTGTGGATCCTCCTGACTACATCTAAATAAGCAGTGTTTAGATCACTGCAGCTTCTGTGCAGAATGAGTGCTGATCTGATTAGACACACTAAGTAGAGGGTGGAAACTTCTATTCTGCTTGGCTTCTGATGTCTGCCTTTCCAAAAATATTCTCCTTAATTGCTTGGGCAATGATTGATCCTTAATCAGACTTTATGAGTCCCTAAGAAAGAATCCTTGCATCTTCCATTTGTATCACTGCGTCTGGTTAATAAATTGACAACAACTTTGATACACGTCAGAATTGTGGAGCAGCCATGATCAGGGTGCCCCGGTCTATAGACTTTTGATTTCAGTGTACCATCAGCTCCTGTGGCTCACAACTGCCTTGTCTGCTAGTGCCTGTTAATTCTAGACTATATGGTACTGCTAACTATAAAAACGCAAATCCCCCAAGAGGAGTAAACTGCTGAAATTATTGTCGTTTGGCAGGTTTGACAGGAACAGTGGACACCAGGTCTGGGAGGGAACTCTATAAATGTGAAAAGACATAAGAACTAGGAGTGGGGTCCCCAAACACATTTCATTTATTAAAGAAGTTTGCCTAAGGCCTGTGCTATTTTATAAGATGTAACATGACACAACTGTCATAAGGTTTAACTAGATTTTATTAAAGGTAACATTTGAAACTTCTAATTTTAGAATTTTCATAGTTCTCATAGAATTTATTTTTCTACAAATAAATGTTACATTACAGAAAAAAAAATAGAAGGCAAAAAGTCATCACCCATAAATTTTGTTACTTAACAAAAATTAGCATCTTGATTTCTTTCTGGTCTTTTTTTCTATGCATTTTAGTTTTCTTTACAGTTATAATCTAGTATGCATACAGTTTTGTAACTTCAGGTTCTTGAGCAATATCAAGGAATATTGACTATACATCTAGGCTAACTAAAAAAAAAAAAAAAAAAAAAAACACCCACTGTCATCGAGTCAATTCAAACTCAAGGCAAGCCCCACTGGGTTTCCAAGCCTGTAAATCTTTAGGGAAGCAGACTTCCTCATAGTTCTTCCACAGAGCAGCTGGTGCGTTTGAACCAATGACCTTTTAGTTAGCATCCAAATGCCTTAATCACTAGCCACAGAGCTCCTTAACTTGGATAATGAGGTAATTTATCTGGAATTTATCTCTGGAATTTTCTGCCCTTAATCAACCCTGAGGCTGTGGCAGTGACAACACGGTGATGAGCATTCCAAGACACACAAAACCGCATCCTTGCAAAATGCACATCTGTCTGTTTCAACATTTGCTCTGTGTCTTTCAGATCTTAGTGCCCCTGTGAGAATAGCATTCTGTGAATGGGTGGTACACGAAAATCCTGTGTTTCTTCATACCAGGCTGGAATGAAACGAAAATATCAAAGGCTCAATGAAAAAAGGGAAGGAAAGGGAGGTGCTAGGTGTATTAAATACCTTATTCCATTTAATTAACAGTCAGGGAGGTATTATCAACATTTTAGTCATGAGGCATTCAGAAGCCTGTCCAAAGTTGCATTATTATTAAGTAGCAGAACAAGGATTAGTGTTCAGGTGTTTTTAATACACCAGGCAGGTAGACAAGATAGCACTTCTCTATATAAGGCTGAGGATACAAACAATTCCACTTCAATACTTTGCACTGTAAGCTCTTCATTTAAAAAGGACTATTTTTAAAATATTTTTTTTTACTAGAATGTATTCATGTATTTCATGAGGAAATAATATTAAAGAAACCTTTAAAAAAGGGGGAGGGAAGCAATGAAGAAATTAAAATTTCCCCCAAGAATTAGTCATCTCTGGTGGTTACTATACCAAAAATGGTAAGAGATACACTTTTAAACACATCCTAGGTCTTTAGACATCTTTCCCTTTGCTGCATAATCTCCTACAATTTAAACAAATAAATAAATAAAACAATTGCCATCAAGTCAATTCCGACTCATAGTGACCCCATAGGACAGGACAGAACTGCCCCATTGGGTTTCCAAGGATGTAATCTTTATGGAAGTAGACTGCCACAACTTTCTTAAGCGGAGCAGCTGGTGGGTTCAAACCGCCAATCTTTCAGTTCACAGCCAAGAGCTCTGTACCACCCCAGTGCCGCCTTCTACAATACCAAAAAGCAAACACTAGGTCCGACTGAATGGGAATGCTTGTAAATGTCAATGTCAGCCCAAGGGTGAAAAGTGAGGGGGTGGGTGGGGAGGTAGCCAGCAGAGGTTCCCATGTTAGATGTTAAAAGGCAACATCTGATCTACTATGCTCTCATCTGCTCTGTGCTTTGTTAAAAGGCAGCAAGCCTGTGTTACAAAGGGAGCTCTGGGTAGGGTAGTGCTTAAGGAATTTGACTGCTAACCAGAAGGCTGGCGGTTCAAACCCACCAGCCACTCCTCGGAAAACTGGGCAATCTGCTACTGTAGTGATATCACTTCGGAAATCCAAGGAGGAGTCGCTATGAGTCTGATCCAACTCGACAGCAGTGAGTTTGATTTGGTTTCGTGTGGGTGTGGGTGTGGGTGTTACAGAGTCAGCAAATAGTTCACCAGACCCAAGATTGCTAAGTGTGTCTCTGAAGTCTTGGGCAGTGTCTGGCTACATCCTGGATGCTAATCAGAGGTATCTTCTTTCATCAAAGGCCCTCTAAGCTTCCAGTCCCTACATCCACTCCATCTTGCCACATGTGCTAGAAATCAGTGGCTTGCCTTTTTTTTTTCTTTCCTAGTTTCCATGGAGATGCAACAGTTTACTTTTTCTCACCCAACTATAAGCCATGGTTATTTTTAACTGGAAAACTCTGAGCCAGGTCACAGCTGGGATCTGGATGATGCAATGACGTCTATAGCCACCCTTCTCTCCCACAGACGCCTTCTTTTCTGCAGTTGCTGGGGGCGGAGGCTCTCTTGGGAGATTTCACTCTCAAAAGCATTTTGCTTTGCATCATGAAGTTAAACTCATGCCCTTTGATCTGACAGATGCCCTGAATCTGAGGCTATGCATGCCTAGAACAAGGTGAAAATTTTCTTGTTGCAGGACAGCCAGGTAAGAGTGATGTTGTTGGCATTCATCCTGGCTGGTGCTTAGATAAATACCCTAGGGTATAAATGTAACAAGGTGTTATCTCTAAACAAACAATAAGGGCTGTGGTTCCTGCCTCCAGTACAGTGGCTTTTTCTGCTATAACTTACCCTTCATAAATAAGAGGCTCCTAATAGGGGATATTGTGTGGAAGAGATATTGACCCACCTCCCCAAGAGGTCAAATTCCTTTATCAGGGTCAGAACACTGCTGCTCCCTTCTCCTCTGCTAAGGAGCTCTGGTGGCTTAGTGGTTAAAGCACTGGGGTGCTAACCAAAAAGCCGGTGGTTCTAACCCATTATGTGCTCCTCAGAAGAAAGATGAGGCAGTCTATAAAATTTTAAGATTTACAGTCTAGGGGGGAGTTGTACTGTGTCCTAAAGACTCACTAAACATGCACTGCCCTCAAGTTTGATCCGATTCATAGTGAGTCGGATGGCGTAGTGACTAACCAGAAGGCTGGTGGTTCACACCCACCAGCCACTCCTCAGAAGGAAGATTGGGCAATCTACTTCTGTAGAGATGTTGTTGTCACACCTGACTCATAGCGACCCCTCCTTGGATTTCCAAGGTGGTATCACTACAGAAGTAGATTGCCCAACCTTACTTCTGAGGAGTGGCTGGTGGGTTTGAACTGCCAGCCTTCTGGTTAGCAGTCAAATTCCTTAGGCACTACGCCACCAGAGCTTTATATATATATATATTTTTTAAAGGAATTCCCTAAATAAAAGGTAAAAGAGGAAAACTTATTAGTAGGCATCAATTGTCTAATGTGAGAAGAGAAACTTAGGTCATTGTAAACAATTTCAGAAATGGGGAGTGTACCTGGCAGACAGCTCTCCCAGGAGGAGAACAGAGATGCATTCAAAGTGTCATGAGTTGGCACTTAAATGTCAGTTCACTGAATAAGGGTGGTAAGATGATAGCATTTTCAGCATTTTTGCTTTGATTAAGAAAGTCTCGGTTTCTTAAAACAGCTATGAGGTCTTCTCCTTTCCACACTTCGTAAGATGCTACTTCTGTTCAACAGAACTCTAAACCAAAGCAATATTAGCAAGTCACCTGGAAGATTTTGCCACATAAAACTTCAAGTTGAAAAAAAGTATTCCTTGGTTAAGAAGGAGAGATGAATTTAACCAAATGATTAGATTTGTGCCACAAAAATCAATCCCCTGGGCTCCAAAGTAGAAAATAACTTCATCAGACTCAACCATTTTACCCTAAAAGACATAAAAGAAGTCTGGGTTGACACAATTCATAGGGCTTTCACAGACACAGGGTGGTCATGCAGGGTGACATACATTAAACCTTTTTTTTTTTTTAGCACTCAGTTTGGGTTTTTAAACTTTTTAGTTGTCACTGTCTGCATTCTCTCTTCCTTATTTCTACTCTCAGCAAGGAAAGGGGCCTAGTAACCAATGCATAACAAGCAACACATAGTGACAAAGCAATTTTAATGTCTGATGCAGGATAATCAGCCATTCCTTAAATACCTGTGGTTTGATTTGTAAGCTTGGCTAATTGAATCAAAGGATGGCTGATATCCTCTACTGAAAGCATGCCTCAACTGCTGGAAACCAAGGCAGCAGGCAAACACTGAACAGAGTAAGAACTCCCACTCTCATTAGATATGGAAATTGGCTTCACAGATCTCTCAATAACTATTCACCTGTCCCCTCCTCAAAAGTAGCACACTATCACGTCAGTTCTGATGCATTACTTCATTAATAGGCTACTTGTTATTGTTAGGTGCTGTCCCCTCGGTTCTAACTCACAGTGAAACACTGCTGGTCCTGCGTGATTCTCACAATCGTTGCCATGCTGAGCCCATCGTTACAGCCACTGTGTCAGTCCATCTTGTTGAGGGTCTTCCCTTTTTTGCTGACTCTACTTTACTAAGCACGATATCCTTCTCCAGGGATTGGTTTCTTCAGACAACATGGCCAAGTACAAGAGACGAAGTCTGGACATTCTCACTTCTAAGGAGTATTCTGGCTGTATTTTCTCCAAGATAGATTTGTTTGCTCTTCTAACAGTCCATGGGAGCTCTGGTGGCATAGTGCCTAAGGCATCTGACTGCTAACCAAAGGCTGGCGGTTCAAACCCACCAGCCACTTCTTGGAAGGAAGATTGAGCAATCTATTTTCGTAGAGATGCCACTTTGGAAACCTAAGGAGGGGTCACTATGAGTTGGATCTGACTTGATGGCAGTGAGTTTTTTCAGTTTAGCAGTCCATAATACATTCAATATTCAACACCACAGTTCAAATGTATCAATTCTTCTGCAGTCTTCCTTATTCACTGTCCAGCTCTTGCATGCATACGAAGTGACTGAAAATACCATGGCTTGAGTCAGGTGTACCTTAATCTTCAAAATGACATCTTTACTTTTTAACACTTTAATGAGGTCTTTTGCAGCAGATTTGACAAATGCAATACATCATCTGACTTCATGACTGCTGTTTCTGTGGGTGCTAATGGTCAATCCAAGTAAAATGAAATCCTTGACATCTTCAATGTTCTCTCCATTTATCATGATGTTGGTTATTGATCCAGTTGTGAGGATTTTTGTTTTCTTTATATTGAGGTGTAATCCATACTAAGGGTTGTAATCTTTCATCTTCATCAGTAAGTACTTCAAGTCTTTGCTTTCCGCAAGTTACCCGCATAAGGCAGGTTATTTATGAGTCTTTCTTCAATCCTGATTCCATGTTCTTCTTCATATAGTCCAGCTTCTCGGATTATTTTCTTAGCATACAGATTGAGTAAGTATGGTGAAATAACACAACCTTCACACACACACCTTACCAGACTTTAAACTACACAATACCCCCTTCGTCTGTTTGAACAACTGCTTCTTGGTCTATGTACAGTTTCCAGATGAGCACAATCAAGTGTTCTGGAATTCCCATTCTTCATCATTTTTCTAATTATGTTATATATAATTTGTTATGAGCCACACAGTTGAATGACTTTGCACAGTCAATAAAATGCAGGTAAACATCTATTATTCTTTGCCTTCAGCCAAGATCCATCTGATATCAGCAATGATATCCCTCACATTCCTCAATCTCTTCTAAATCTGGCAGTTCCCTGTTAATACGCTGCTGCAACAATTTTTGAGTTATCTTCAGCAGAATTTTATTTGCGTGTGATAATAATGATATTGTTCAGTAACTTCCACATTCTGTTGGATCACTTTTCTTTGGAATGGGTACAAATATGGATTTCTTCTAATCAGTAGGCCAGGTAACAAGTGGCATTAACAATTTTTGGCATTAAGTAAGCCAAATATCAGACCAGCCCCTCCAGGGCTGCATCCATTTTTGAAACATCTCAATGGGTCAACTGCTGGAACCTTGCCTTTTGCCAATTCCTTCAGTGAAATTTGGACTTCTTCCTTCACTACTGTAAGTTCTTGATTATATGGTTGAATGTTGACCAATTCGTTTTTGGGACAGTGACTTTGTGTATTCCTTCCATCTCTTTTATGTTCTCTGCATGGTTAATTCCTTTGCCTATAGAATCCTTCAATATTGCACCTGTTGTTGTTGTTGTTATGTGCCGTCGAGTCAAGCCCGACTCATAGCGACCCCTCCTTGGGTTTCCGAGGCAGTATCAATATTGCACTTAGAGGCTTAAATTTTTTCTTCAGTTCTTTCAGACTGAGAAATGCCAAGCATGTTCCTTCCTTTTGATTTTCTAACTCTAGGTCTTTGCACATTTCCTTGTAATACTCTATTTTCTCGAGCCACACTTTGAAGTTCTGTTCACCTCTTTTACTTCATCATTTCTTCCATTCATGTTAGCTACTTTAAGTTTAAGAGCAAGTTTCAGCATCTCTTCTGGTTTCCATTTTGGACTTTTCTTCTTGTCTTTTTAACAACCTTTTGCATTCTTCATGAATGATGTCCTTGATATCATCCCAAATTCATTTGGTCTTTGGTCATTAGAGAGGTTCAAAATATTCCATACTTAAATGTTCTTAACTATTGTTCCCCAAACTAATTTTAATGAAAAAATATTTTTTCAATATTCAAAAATTAAAAAGCCAAGTATGTACTTTTTTATGTGTGTGTGTGATGTGGGTGAAAGCAAATACACTCTCCATACAGCAGCTCACATATATTTTGCCTCATGACATTGACTACAATTTACCACAATGCAACAGCTCCCCTGTCACTTCCTCCCTATTTACCTCTTCCCTATGTCCTTCCCTCCATGCACTCCTGGCCCCTGAGCTGTCTCCCTGTGCATAAACAGCCCTTCTATTCTCCTTTGATTGTTCTCTCCAAGGAATGTATCTCCCTAGTGTAAATGTTCACCTCATATGCCTGTCTTTTGCTTGGCTGGAAGCCACAGGTATGGGTTCAATTCCAGACCTGAAGGGCAGCTAGTGGCCATAGTCTCAGTGGTTCTACCACACTCTATCAGACCAGCAAACCTGGTCCCCCCCCCCTTTTTCTCCCCAAATGCTTTTGAGTTTGTTCCACATTGTTCTCCCTCTCTATCCAGGATCTCCTACATAGATCTCTCTTTGAGTGGTAACTAGGCACATCTAGTTCTTCTGGTCTCATAGTCATATAGGCTGAGGGTGGCATGATGTACCAGTTGCTTGGACTAATTGTTTCCATGAGTCTTTGGTTTTCTTCATTCTTCTTTGCTCTAGACGAGGAGAGATCCACCGCTGCATCTAGATGGCCGCTTGCAGGCTTTTGAGATCCCAGTCACTACTTGACAAAGTAGGATGTGGAACACCATTCTGTGTAGTATGTTATGTCAATTGAGCTTGATGTCTTCTGAGACCATGGTCCCAAGCCCACAGGTTCAACTACTCGCTCCCTCTGCGTAGCTGGCTATGGCCAAGAAGTGACTACAACCTTGTCCCTTGTCAACTGCTATATACCTGGGAATTCTTACAGAACATATCAATATACTTGTAGAAACATTGTCTGCCAACCCTATACATGGTCTTGGGCACACTCCTCCTCACATGGTTCTTCTTGTTATTTGCCATCGAGTCGGACCGACTCATAGTGACCCCTCCTTGGGTTTCCAAGGCGGTTATCACTACAGAAGTAGATTGCCCAACCTTCCTTCCTAATATATCAGCCTGTCCACCCATCTATTCATCTGTATATCCATGTTTGCCTTCACTAACAATGCAGTACTGTATATGCAAAAGGGTTCAATTTGTTGTCTGTACCTGCCATTTACCTCTGTTTTCCTCTTCCTCAATGCCACTGTGTTGATCACATTTGGTACACTGCCCTTCTCTTCACCCAAATCAATACTTGTCTCTACCTATCTAATGGTGGTGCGAGAGGTTTCTAACAGGGAGACAAACTTGTCTGTCAGTTTGTCCTACTGAGGTGACATGCTGATGTGAGTTTTGAGGCTGAGCCACTGTGTTTCAAACCCAGCGGGATGCACATAGTGCACAGGTATCAGCCCAGCTTACAGACTGAGACAGACTAGGAAGAAGGAAGAGGC
>NW_006921783.1:5529940-5532446 GCF_000298275.1 Orycteropus afer afer | reverse complement strand
GATATCAAGAACACTATCCACAAAGAAAGCAAGAGATCACTAAAAAGATGAGAAAAGATGACCAAAATGGATGACAGAAGAGACTCTGAACCTTGCCCTTGCGCAGAGAGTAGCTAAAGCAAATGGAAGAAATGACAAGATAAAAGAGCTGAACAGAAGATTTCAAAGAGCAGAGCAGCTTGAGCAGACAAAACCAATTACTATAATGAAATGTGCAAAGACCTGGAGTTTGAAAACCAAAAGGGAAGAACATGCTCAGCATTTCTCAAGCTGAAAGAACTGAAGAAAAATTTAAGCCTCAATTTGCAATATTGATAGATTCTATGCGCAAAATACTGAAAGATGCAAGAAACATCAAGAGAAGATGGCAGGAATACAAAGAATCACTGTACCAAAAAGACCTGGTCAATCTTCATCCATTTCAGGAACTGGCATACGATCTAGAACCAATGGTATTGAAGGAGGAAGTCAAAGCTGCAATGAAAGAACTGGCGAAGAACAAGCCTCCGGGAATTGATGGCATACCGATTGAGATATTTCATCCATATAAGAAGAAGAAAGAAATGGATGCCCCATTGGTGGCACTCACTCGGCTATGCCAAGAGATTTGGAGGACAGCTACCTCGCCAATTGACTGGAAGAGATCCATATTTGTACCCATTCCAAAGAAAGATGATCCCACAGAATGTGGAAATTATCAAACAGTATCATTAATATTGTACGCAAGTAATATCTTACTGAAGATAATTCAAAAACGGTTGCAGCAGTATTGACAGAGAACATCCAGAGGTGCAAGCCGGATTCAGAAGAGGACGTGGAACAAGGGATATCATAGCCATTGTCAGATGGATCTTGACTCAAGGCAAAGAATACCAGAAAGATGTCTACTTGTGTTTTACTGACTATACAAAGGCATTTGATTGTGTGGATCATGGCAAATTATGGATAACATTGAGAAGAATGGGAATTCCCAAACATTTGATTGTACTCATGAGGAACCCATACCTTGACCAGGAGGCTGTCATTCCAATGGGACACCACATGGTTTAAAATCAAGAAGGGAGTGTGTCAGGGTTGTATCCTTTCCCCACAATTTATTCAGTCTACATGCTGAGCAATTAATCTGAGAAGCTGGACTATATGAGGAAAAACGTGGCATCAGGATTGGAGGAAGAATCATTAACAACCTGAGATACGCAGACGAAACAACTTTGCTTGCTGCAAGTGAGGATGACTTGAGGCACTTACTGATGAAGGTTGGAGAATACAGTCAGCAGTATGGATTATGTCTCAATATAAAGAAAACAAAAATCCTCACAACTGGACCAATGAGCAGCATCACGATAAATGGAGAGAAGATTGAGGTTGTCAAGAATTCATGTTGCTTGGTTCCACAATCAATGCCAATGGAAGCAGCAGTCAAGACATTAGATGACGTGTGGCATTGGGAAGGTCAACCACGAAGGAACTGTTTCAAGTGCTGAGGAGCAAGGATGTCTCCTTGAGGACTAAGGTGCACCTGACACAAGCCAGGATATTTCCAATTGCCTCGTATGCATGTGAGAGGTGGACAATGAATAATGAAAACCGAAGAAGAGTTGAAGCTTTGAATTGTGGTGCTGGTGAAGAATGCTTAAAGTACCATGGACTGCTAAAAGAACAAACAGATCTGTCCTGGAGGAAGTGCACCCGAAATGCTCCTTGAAGCGAGAATGGCCAGACTTAGTCTCACCTATTTTGGTCATGTTGTCAGAAGGGACCACTCCCTGGAGAAGGATGTCATACTTGGTAGGGTGGAGGGTTGACGAAAGAGGGGGAGGCCTTCAATGAGATGGATTGACATGGTGGCTGCGATGATGGGCTCAAGTACAGCAGGGATCATGGAACTGGCATGGGATCAGGCAGTGTTTCATTCTTCTGTGCATGGGGTCACTATGAGTCGGAAACGACTCGACGGCACCTAACAACAACACCTACCTGTGTTTTCTCCCCTCCCCTCCTACCCCTGGTAACCAACAAAGAAAATTTCCTTCCATATATAAATCTTTCTCTGCCTTTTTACAATAACAGACTAATACAATATTTGTCTTTCTGTGATTGACTTATTTCACTCAGCATGTCCTCCAACTTTATCCATGTTATGTGGTGTTTTGCAGATTCTACATTATTCTTTAGGGTTGCATAGTATTCCATTCTGTGTATGTACCAAAGTTTGGTTAGCCATTCTTCACGTACTCTTTTTTTTAATGAAAAAGTTTTTGTTATCAAAATAATGCAGTGTATATCTAGCAGGTACCCACAAAGACATTCTTACAAAGTGAGACGATGTTGCAGAATGCTATTTAGAACACAGCATCACTCTCCTGCTTAAAGACACTGGGAAAATGTCTCGGGAAGTAAGTATGAATGTGTTTTCCCAAGCTGCTCTGTGTAATTTGGGACTCCGATTTGTCACGCTGATTTTAATTCTCTTAGTACATATTTCTTTTTCTTTTTTTTTTTTTTT
>NW_006921783.1:5501828-5528152 GCF_000298275.1 Orycteropus afer afer | reverse complement strand
GGATTGGGATTGCATTGAATGTATAGATTGCTTTGGGTAGAACTGACATTTTCACAATGTTCAGTCTTCCTATCCATGAGCATGGGATGTTTTTCCATTAGTACATATTTCTTAAAACTAGGAATTTTATGATGAGACTTACCACCTAGAATTTTTTTGTTATTGATGAATGTCACTGGCCTTTCCATTTTTCCAAAAGGCTGATGGTTTCATTACTCAAACCTCAGAAAACTGTTCTTCTTACTCAGCAATGATTACTTAATTAGCCTAATTCAGATGAAATGGGTGGGGGTGGGGGTAAACAATAAAAGCACAGAAACTGGAACCCAGGAAAAAATAAACTGAATATTTAGTATTAGTCTCTCAAGAGAGATGGTCTAGGTCTTTGAGCATAGGAAAGTGTCATTATGAAAAGAAGTTTGCTATTTCCCACCACTGGCAGAGAAGGACATGCATAAAATTCCAGCAGAAACTTTTAGTATTAAATTTTAATTAAAAAAATTCCTAATAGTAAAAGGTCTTTATTCAGTCACTGAGTTTCAAAGTAAACGCTCCCTCTTCTGAGATGATCTAAACTGGAGACCTCTGTTAATATAGCTGGTTTATGATCAACTCTGCTTAGAAGCAAGAGGAAGGACAAAACATCCTTTGAAAGGCTAATGCTAGCCCTGGATTTTCAGTACCAACAAGAGGGTTACCCTAGGTGATAGGAGCAAGTGTATTAAAACCAGCTTATCAAGTATTAGCAATAGTTTTTCTATTATAAATGCAAAAAGATACCAACTCAGTTCTCCTTTCAACAGGAGTCACACAAAATATGGCTTGACCTTTAAGAAACCCAATAGGGATTCTCTAAATTTGCAGAACTGAGTTTACCAAAATAATAATTCTACTTTCTAAAATCCAGTCATTTGAAATTGCAGCCATATTTTTCTATCACTATGCCATTTCTCTCATCAAAGTTACTGATTCCCCATCAGTTTTTCAAAGTACATTGGTCCCAGGTTTTCATCAGACTGTCCTACCACCCTCCCACCCCTGACTACCGCAGCTGCCCCTTCTGTTCCAGCCAAATCTCTTGGCACCATTTTTCTTACTCCCACTGCTACCTCCTTATCATCCTCCGCCCACCATGTCTCCAACAGTTTCCCACTTCAATCTGCCGTTTAATTCTTTCCTGTCAATCTTATCATTGCCTCAAAAGCCCACCTCTCCCAGGAAGTCTTCCTTAATCAAGATTAGGACTCATCAAGGACTCTCACAGATATCATCTGACAATGATGTCTAATGAATCTCGATTTTTTAAAACAGGAAAAGAGATGCAAAAGTTGCAGAAGGTCAGGAGACATTTCATTCTCTGAAGACAGAAATTACCTGGTAACAAGCAACCCACCAACTTTGTAACTAATGGTAGGGGAATGTATTTCCTAATAGATGTTGTTGTTGTTGTTATGTGCCGTCGAGTCGGCCCCGACTCATAGCGACCCCTCCTTGGGTTTCTGAGGCAGTATCACTAGGGAAGTAGGATTGCCCAACCTTCCTTCCGGGGAGTGGCTGGTGGGTTTGAACCGCCAGCCGTCTGGTTAGCAGGCAAGTGTAAATACGACTACTTAAAGAAAAGAGATCATTTCTACACACCACTCTTTTTTAAGACTGACGTCCTCAATTCAAATTCACTCAGATCCTCAGAGTTTCCTTTTATCAACACCTAGATGAAGTCTGTTAGCAATACATGCCTGTTTCCATCAGTCAAAAAGTTTGAGCAGATGTTTCAAGTAAAGCACACAATATTTTAATCAGATGTTTTGAATGTTGAAGGAACTAAAGAATCAATCAGGTACTCGATGACATTTTTGCAGATTTTGAAAAAGGTAGTTCTATGTACAACTTTGCTTCTAACAGAAATGGGATAGCTATGAATGAGTTTGGCTTCTTATTCTTCAGAATGATTTGAGGACCAAGTTTCAGATATGGTGAGATTACACACTCCTATCTAGGGAGTCCCATCTACGAAACTGCTTTACTTTTGTTTTATATGAGCAAAAGTAGCTTTTATTATAGGCTTGCTTTTCAACATTGAGAAATTAGGATTAAGGTCTCAGATCTAAGCAAAGCTGAGGTCAGGTGCATCACCTCCGTCCTCTGTGGTTGGTATCCTGAGTAAACCAGGATAAGAACGGGTGAGTCCAGGACACACATGTTAGCAGAGACAGTGTAGCATGATGGGACAGGCATCCAATACCCTAAGGATGCTTTACTTACCAGAATATTTGACACACCCACAAATTACATAGCAAAACATTTTAATCCATTAATTCTAAAAATAACAGAGACATTTTATAACTGGTGCCACCTCCTCAAAAGTCTACTGCAGATTAGACAGCCAGACTGCAAAACACAAAGCCAGACATTAAAGCTAAAGATGTAATTTGGGACAAGACCATCCTGGGGAGATCTTCATCCCTTTTGTTCATAAATATAAATTGTCAGCTTCAAAAATCTTGGAAGGAAAGAGAAAACCTTCTCATGGTCTATAACCCTTCTCTTTATTTTAAAAACTTTATCTGTCTGCAAATGTTTAAAGGCAGAACAGGTCATCAGAATACCTACCCACAAGAATCCAAGCTGGACTCCTGGGACCAACGACTGTGGTTTAGTTCTATTTCTACCAATACTGTGATGTGAGGTACTATGGTTCTTGTTTTAGTTACAAGAGGTGTTAGGAATGAATGCCCACTCACATTTAATAATAACTTATCTAGCACAAAACTCTGTAGCACAATACTAACAACAGGAGTGTTTTTAAAGCAGGGTGGAGAAGAAAGTAGACATTAATACAACTTAAGTTTTCCTATGTCCTTCCTCTCTTTTTACAGTGAAAATTCAGCACAAAAACAACTCTTCAGAATGCACACTATCTTCAGCCCACAACATTCCAAACTTCTGATTTCTGATCCCAAGTCCTTAGAGCCTCAGGCTTTAGTGATGTATCCTTCTCGGATGAGGAAATCATAGATTTTCCGGGTTTTGTTCACGTCTATCTTGATCAGTGCTCTTGCCTGTGCCAGTCTCAAGCCTCCTTGCTTGTTACATTCATTTAACAGAGCGGATTTGTATTCTAAATAGGCTCCAGGGACCAACCTCACCATCTGACAAAGCTGCAAGACACAGCAAATTTAATAAACATTAACATTTGTCATTCTCATTATTCAATCCAACAGGTATAGCCAAAACCAAAAAGAGTGACATCAACCTCCAACTATAGGAGCTGTTGGGTGACTGGACCACATTCCATTGAGTATCATCTCTGGAGAGAACACTCCCTAAAGACATGACACCTAGGAAGAAAAAGCCAGCAGGGTGTGATGTTAGGAGAGCCTTTAGCACGTGCAGGGTGGCTCAGTGCCTGGGCTTGTCAGGCATGTGTGCCTTAGGAGCAGCCTGGCTCACTGAGGAGTCAACCATTAAATGTCTAGAAACCCAGCATCATTCCAACATGGTCAGTCAGGGAAGAGCCACAGGACACAAGCAGGTGTGGGTGACGGCATGGACACTTTGATTCTTAAGTGTGAGTCACATTATTTCCAGCACTGGTATGAAGTAGTAGGCCCCTGCTGTTGTGATTTCCTACTTCAGAAGGAAAGAAAATACAGAGACCTTATCAGGAAGAGGTCATCCCAGCTGCTAAAAATCTAGAAACTTGGCTCAATTCCAGTTTATCCGCCATCAGCAATGAGGAGTTTGCGGTCACCATTAGGTGGGTAAGGGTAAAAACTGCTTGAAATTCTGGGCCATTCAACAGTTAATCAGACTGGCTTATGACTTTCATAGAAATACTTAGATACACACTTGTTTCTACTCCCAAACTAATCTCTATTGCTCTTGGTGGATAAAATAAAAGACTCATTCTCATTATCTGCGGTAGTTTTGTTTTTATAAACTCAATGTGAACACTGAATTAGTAAATACTGAGCCATTGCTTCTATGGGAAATACAAAGTTAGGTTCCTGAAAGCTGCTGTTTACTACATTTTGTTAATTGTTACATAGCCTTGTTTTATCTATGTTTCTGCTTAAAGACACCTTATTTAATATGTACTGTTGATTCATTAACATGAAACTCAGAGCCAACAGCACTATAACTCATACTTGAATGAACCCTGTTTAACGTTTGTATTTTCTCTGTAGGTGACATCACAGCTTTCTTGCATTTAGGAAGACTGGACAGCACTTCAGCACTATGCTTAGGGACCATGTGAAACAGAAATCACCAATAAAAAGTACACCAATGCAAAAAACGTGATACTAAATAGAACACAAAAAAGATGCTTGTTTACACTGTGAGAGCTGCAACATGGAGGTAGAGCATGGCTTTGTTCAATTTCATCTGGGAATGTGGGCATCAGATAACTTAAACTTTTCCCCACTCTGCATGTACCCGCAAATGACCACAAAAGCACTGTGAGTACTGACTTTGGGGCTACAAAAAAAGCTTTAGGAAGTGAGTAGGCAAATTCAAAAATATGGAATTGACAATAATGAGAATTGACTGTATCAGCCCCCATACTGTTTCCTCCTTATTATCTGACCAACCTAATCTATGGGGCGGCAGACAGGGACACTGATCTTGCAAACTATAAAAGGGGCATATGAGGAGCACAAGAGGAATTCCTCTTTTGAAATGGACTTCAAAGCCAGAGCACATTCTTTTGAAAACTGTTGATGACTCTTTTGAAGGTGGGTTTAAAATTTAGGAACAGCCAAAAGCAGTATAAAGACAAGTCAGGTGATTGCAGTGTAAAAGTAGGTCAGGGTATTTTTTTTAATTCAAATTAATGTGTAACTACATTATTATTATTTTTATGGTTGTAAGCATGCTCTGGTGACAATACCAAAAATATTACAAGTGAGAGTTATATTATTGGAATAAGTGTAGAACCTTCCAAATGGGCCATTCAAATAGGAAACGCTCATTTTCATGAAAAAGTTGTTTTAGGTTTATAAAAAATTACTCTCATAAATGACTTACTAGCACACTACCCAGCCCATGGTAAGTGCCCAATGAATGACAGGTGCTACTACTATTTGCATTTTAACAAAACATGTTCTTCCCCCAAAAGAGGAATGGTGGCAGAAGAGGAGGAAAGGGGTTCTTCGGTTCTTTGAAAACTCCTGAGACTAGTCTGTAGGTCTCGGACCTCCTAGAATAGATTATAACTGTGCGGATATGTCAAATGACTAGAGCAAAAGGGGTTTGACAATGTTTTGGTGACAACTCAATGAATAACCAGCCCCTCTTCTCTTTCCTCTAGTTCCCTTTTTATTGTTACCTCCTTTTCTTTTTCATTCAGCTTCTCTGTGCCAGGGAGGCCAGTGAGGTTCAAAGGTGGTGCACTTCGTCTACCTGTAACGTGGATAGAAAAGACAACATATTTCATACCAAAACCAAACCAAACTCACTGCCACTGAGTTGATTCCAACTCACAGCGACCCCTTTTGGGTTTCTGGGGCGGTAAATCTTTATGGAAGTAGATTGCCCTGTCTTCCTTCCGTGGAGTGCCTGATGGGTTTGACCCGCCAACCTTCTGGTTAGCAGTCAAATGCCTTAGGCACTATGCCACCAGAGCTCCTTATATATATTTCATAGGTGTGATAACTCCTCAGGTAAAATATATAAAGTCCCGTGCAGCCAGGCCAGCTAGGGAAGAAATCATGTATCTAGCTGTAGGAAATTTTTATTCCTCTGCTCAGGCCTCAGTTTAGCTAGCAACATGAGCTCTCCAAACTTTCACTTGGAAATACTAATGGTAATCCATGTGCCCCTCCGTTCTACCAAAATACACATACACTCACACATACCACAGCATCAAATGACTACTCACAATAGTTATCACCTATTTCTTCTTAACCAAGGGGGAGCCCCTAAAATCTAAAGTCCAGATATTATTCAGTTAAGAGTTAAGAAAGGTCACACATGGCCTGCCTTCACAACTGATAAACAGAAATGTCAACTCTGTAGGAGAGGTATTCCCTAATCCTGGTCACTCTGCCAGCAGCACAAGGTAAACATGGTAATTAACTAAGTACCATTTGCCTTCAGATCAAAGGCAGACTGCTAGGCCAACATAAGGCCCTTCTTATTTATTATGTGAGGGAGTATCTGTTTCTTCCAAAGTAGCCTTGTTTACCTAAAAGATGCACACAATGAGCTATTATACTGCAAGGCAGGGGCTGAGATCACATACCTGGGCAAGAAACCCAAGAAGGAGGTCACTGCCCAGGACCGGCAACTAGATGGGCAAAGTTCTTTTTGTTTTGAATGTATATTTTGGATTAGGGTTCAGTTGGAGGTAGATTAACTAAGTTATACAACAGAAAATGTAGACTTAATTATTAACAAGTTTTAAGGGGGTTACATTTTAGGGGGAGCAGTCAAAAGGGATGGACTCTTTAACAGGCTGCTCTGTTAGAAACAAAGAAGATAATAAGGGCTTCTGTACAACCAGCAGAACTAGTCTTATCAAAAATGCTCAAAAATGGAGATTAAAATCATTTGATGTCACACAAAAGTTCTCTGAGGCTAGGCTATGATGATGCCAGGTTTCTGATTTTGCATTGCCTCAGAAGCAACAAGAGCAGAAAGGGAAAAAGGGGCCCTGCAATCTAAACACAGAGGGTGAGGAAGGCTAACACTAGCCTAGGAAGTAACAATGAACATGGGAGTAAGGTCAGTTCAGAAATTACAAATATCAAAGTCACATGTTCAAATTAACTTGCTCATTCATTTTAATTAGCCAATGTTAAGTTATCGGTATTTCTGTACTTGACTTTTTGAGGAGAAGAAAGAGGTGCCAGGAAGTAAGGAACTTATAAAACTCTTATCTAGCTGGCTTAGCAACTCCCTAGAAGGTTCCCTTTTCTCTCTTACATATTAAAAATAATTGCTAGAATCAAAGGAATGAAAGACAAAAAAAAATTCATCTCTAAAGAGGCCTTTTCTGAGCCCTGTCTAAATCCTGAACTTACTGGGAGGTTCTGAATGGGATCGCAGGGCTGTTGCTGTAAGCCTCAGAAGAATGCTAAAACTCTAAACCTGCTGTCTTTTCTACTACTCTGGCTCTCTCTATTCAGGGGAGTGGTCATATGTTATGCTTAAGGGAAATGCCTACCCTACCACACAGACAGAGAAGGAAACCATGAAAATGGGCAAAGAAACACTGCACTCTTGGTTTCAGAGTTCCTTATATAACGAATACCTCCCCAAATTACCAGTCACTGATTACTAATCCTAATGATTAGCAGACACTATGTAGATTATTTTAGCTGTGTAAATTAACCTAAAAATAGGACACACCCAAGGAGAAAAAGCTAAGAAACAAATACTTTAAGTCTCCAACTTACAAAGAAATGCTGGGGTTTCTGGCAAATAACATGCTTTTTTGCTCATGTTGGATACAAAGCTTTTATTTTTTCCTTGTGGGACAGATGTCAAAATCTATACCTGATACAACCACAAGTAAATTAACTAACCATGAACATTAGTAAAAAAAGAAGAGACCTCTCTGAAACTCTTTCTTTCCTTGTCTCTCTGTACTCTTAACTCTGAGGATAGTCCTTGACTGGCCATGAAGATCCTGAAAACTTGTTGATGTTTATAAACCAGACTGACATTTGCTTGTCATTACTTTTCCTAATCACCCCCCTCCCACAAAAGGGGAAGGAGTGTAAATAGGTCACCATATTCCTACAATGCACACTTCACACTGAAGACTTGCTCCAGGCTGAGAAATAATTACCTGAATTTGAAGCCACTGGAATAGAAGGACTCAGGCCGGAATCACTATAATGAAGAAGAATAATTTAAACTTATGTCACATCAAAAAAGGCAATTACAAAAGCTCCTGTGTTGACTGGGTACCATTCTTCAGGTGGGTCACTTTGAAGAGATATAATGAAATCGACTAGACTGTGTTTTACAGGATATGCCACTGTACTAACAAGGAAAAAAATCCTATTCTGGGGGGAAAAGTCCTGGGCTTGTTAAGACAAGCTCTTAGCCTGGAACACCACTGAGATGATTCATGGGGCGGGGATAAGAATGGGATTCTCCCATGGAAACTGTATCAGTAGATACGGAGGAGGAGAGGGTGCATGGGGGGAAGGCTGAGGGGAAATACACTGATTTTTTAAAATAAGACCAAAGTAACAAAGTAGGATCTCAGAGGTCAAGTATGTTTATCAAAACTGTCAGTAATGTACTGTTTATAAAATAGACTGCTAAAATCTTCCTGAATTCTTCTAGTTGCCATCAAGGATACCCATGGAAGTGTCAGAAAAGACATATAAAAACCAAAGTGTCCAAGAAGGAAATGTCTCCATCACTCTAGACTAATTGCTCACATGTCAGCTTGCCGGCGGAGCCACTGCTGGCAAGCACTACTGTCTTGGATGTATTGGAGGACTTCAGAGAGCATGGTGCGTTTAAGGCGCTCTTCCTCTCGTGTCTTCTTGAGGTGATCATAGGTTCTGGCACCTGGAGGTGTAGAAAATACCATGACTGCAATGGCCATGCAACAGAACTGCAGGGCATCCTAACTGACCAGCCAATATTTGGTCTTTTTCTGGTTTCCTTAGCAAAACTTCTTCCACAATTATTTTTTCAAGAACAATGTACATTTCCCCAGTCTGAAATTTCCTTTCTTGATACCAAATGACTTTTTTTCCTCTTCCATAATTAAGAAATTTCGGGGGGAAAAAAAAAGCATAACAAAAATACCAGTCGCTTTTATTTATACCCCCAAAAGTAACTAATAATGTTGTGTTTATTTCCTATCTTATTTTTTCTATTTATGTATTTTTCAGTATCACACAAGTTTTAAAATAATATAGTCTTCCTTAAGAAATAATTTGAATTACAAATAAAAATAAGTCCTCTTTGGCCAGTGCAATTTCTTTCACCTCTCCCAGAAGCAATCAGTATCACATAACAAAATTAGGTATCAGTCTTTATATACATCTTGCTAAACAAAAAAGTTGCTCTGTACCCCCCCACCCCATGTTAACAAGGGTATACAGATTCCAAAATACCACAGCAGCAGGTTTCAAACTATGTTCCACAGAGTCCCAGGATATCATGGGATACTTATCTCAGGGATTACTGTGAAGAGCAAGGACAGTGCCAAATACTGGGGTCTACACATAACCTGAACCATCAATCTCAACAAAAGCAGTTTCATTTTTATCTTATAAACTGGAGTTCCACATAAAATTTCATCTCAAATAGCTTTCTGCTATCAAAAATAATTTAAGAATCATTACACTAAACTGAACTTATATCCACAGGGATATGTTAAGAAGCACAGCTACCCACAGGTAGTGGCTAACAGCTTTCAATCGTCAGGGGGACTTGAAACGGGAAAAGGAGGGAACAGGAAAGATTATTTTAAACAATACAACAACAGAAGCTATTTACTGAGGATATACTGTGTGCTAGGTATAAAAAATGCACTGCTGTCAAGTCAGACCCAACTCATAGCGACCCCTCCTGGGGTTTGTGAGGTGGTATCACTACAAAAGTAGATTGCCCAACCTTCCTTTTGGGGAGTGACTGGTGGGTATGAATCGCCAGCCCTCTGGTTAGCAGTCACATGCCTTAGGCGCTATGCCACCAGAGCTCCCTGTGCTAGGTATAGTGCTATGTTTTTACACATACTTTAATCTTCATACTAATGCTAAGAGATCTGGAAAATTTCTGTAACTGGAGAATCATAGAACTAGCAAACTTGAGAGCCAGAATTCAAACCCTAGTCGAGTTCAGGTCTAGACCCCAAGTTCTTAATTATGGCAATCCACTGCTTTCTCTTATAACCTGGCCTTACTACTATGTACCTCTTTAATCTCTTTAAACCTTAGTTTCTTCATTAAATAGAAATAGAAGAACATATCTCATGAGTTTGGAATGAGGATCAAATAGCATGATCCAGGTAGAATGTTTAGCATAGGGTCTGGTGCATGGTAAGCATCTGTAGATGTTACTACCACCATCCTAATCAAGTATGTGGGATGCATGCAAACATCTACAGTCAGTTAAAGCTTGGCTAGTATGAATGATTAGGCCATGCATCACTAAATTTAAAAAGCCTGAGACGTAAAACTTTTTTTTTAACTGGTCACAGTAGAATCCTAAATCTAAAGGAGCACCTCTCTTTTCTTTGTGTTTTGACTTTTATTCTACCTCAGATAATCCATATAAGGTCTTTGTAGGGCTTAAATAGATGAAATGTTACTAGAGAGCAAAAGCTCATTCTGAAAAAGGAAAATGTTTTTTTAAAAAAAATCCCACAACATCTCAGGCTTTCCTCTATGTGTCTGGAAGATACTATCAGTGTGTAGCATATGCATACTCACTACAGAAACTGGTAATGCCTGCTGTCCTGTATTCCTGGAGCCTTTTGATTTCCCTTCGGAGTTCAAATTCCACTGTTTTCCCCAAAAAGAACAAAGAGAAGAATTGAAAAAAACAAAAATCAACAAGAATGATCAGTTTTGCTGTTGAGTATTTTTAGCAATTCTGTCTTCTATAAAAGACTGGGTAATTCCACTTAGAGGATCCTACTGGTTGGTAGCTTCTCGTGAGAAAAACCTACTCCAGCTGTCCTCCAGCTGCCATATCCTGGAGATAGCAGCTGCGACTGTCTTTTAGAAAACATACAGTGAACTGGCTCGGTTTATTTGTCTACAGAAGTAATAAATACAGTATTTTAAGCAATCAAGTTTCCCTGCTGTTGAAAGTTCTACCTGCATAACTAAATTCTTCTATGAAACATGTGTCTGTTATTACTTGATGTGGCCCTAATGCAAGAAAGCAAATGATCTGTGCGCTCAAAGCTCCAGATAGTTTCTTTACAGCTTTTCTCCTACAGGGACAAAAGAGCATTGTTTTCCATAAAGCAAAGATTTTTGCCTCCTCTGACTGAGCACACAGACCAAGCTGCACTAGCTGGGGTTATTAAGTGATACAACATTCAAGTTTGGGTGCTTTTGAATCAGGGGATGAAGGAAGAGCGTGGACAGCCCCTGGGTGTAGCTCTTTGGAGGTGACACATACACCAGGATGGCACAGGCTCAGGGATCAAGGATCACTCGCCCAGATTTGTACTCACCTAATACAAACCACATAGAGAATGCCAATCAAACGGGATTTGGTGAGAACAACCAATCTGACTCAGATAAATACATGCAATGCTTATGCAAGAAATACTTGTGTGATGAGGACAGGAAGGTAAAGCACTTTTCCAGAACTGAACTTGGGCCCAAACACATAAATCTTAACGAAGAAAGCTACAGAATAAGCTACCCAGCCTGGACTGTATTATAGTCTAGGTCTTACTGTCTAAACAACTTCAATTTTTTATAGTGATAATCAAATGGTAACTGGGTAGAGCTCAGGAATACTCCAGAGAAAGGCAAGAGGAATGATTGAAGTACCATATCTAGGAGTCATCCAACTCCATTTTTAAAACTAGTTTTAATGTTAAAAAATCTATGGGGAAAATATATGATGTCTGAGATTTGCTTCAAAATAACCCAATTAAGGGTAGGTAGTAAAGATGAAACCAGACAGGCCATATGTTGATAATTTTTGAAGCTAGGTGATAGATATATGGAGGTTCATTACACTATTATCTTTACTTCTGTGTACATTTGAAAATTTCTGTAATAAAAAGGGGGAAAACATTACTAAACTTTTTATCTGGGGGAAAAAATAAGCCATTAGACTTTTTAATCTTCACATAAAACACACTATTATCTCTATTTATATAAATTCACACACACAAATATTTGCTCAAGGCTCAAAAATCACCTACACACATGGACTTCCGGTAAGATAGAAGAATAGGCACACAAGTGACACAGTCCCTCTTCAACAAAGAAAAGAAAAACCAATTAACAGAGATACAGAAGATAATCCTGGAGCCCTGAGCTTTGAAAGGAACTATGCAGAAGTGGATTGGGCACCAACTAGTGGAAAAACGTGAACAAAAACAATGAGGGCAGAGATGGCCAGAGCTGCGGACTGTCGGCTACCTTGGTGGGACCAACAGCCTGACTATTTCCAAGTGGTGTTGGGACCTGAGAATTGAGCTAAAGATCAGCCCTGATCTCCAAGGGCTGCAGGGACGACTGCACTGATGGCCCATGACTGGGAGGAGAAATGGTGAGGAGGGAGACAACTTGAGCTGTTGACTTTCCGTTGCCTGGAGGGTGCAGCCATTTTGATTGTTCACACGTTGCAGCCATTTTGAATATTTAAAGCGACAGAAGGTGCAGCCATTTTGAATGTTTACAAGCGGTGGCCATTTTGGATTTTAAAGTGATGGCATTCTCATTTGGATTTCAGGGACCTAAGAATAGGCTCTGTTTGCCAAGGTTGGCAGGGGCATATGAGAGGCTGACAACAGGAAAGGAGACAGGTGGTGAGTATATAAGTGCTGTCAACTAGCAAATGCAGGAGCATAGCACAGTACCCTGCTTACATAGATAACATACAAACAAAACAAAAAAAACAAAAATCGTGGGCAAGTCATTCCAACATACAATGACCAATTAAATATAAACACAAAAAACATCACAATGCCTCAGAAACAACAGAGCATCAGTCCACACAAAGAAGCAAGATAAAGCAGGAGAGACAAGGGACCAGGACATGAACCCAAAACACATCCCCGAGGAAGATGCAGCATTGGAACTCCCTGATAAGGAATTCCAAAGAATTATATTTAGGTATCTTTGATGAATCGAGAGACAGATCAAGGAAAACACAGAGAAAACTCTAGATCAATTAAAAAGACAATGCAAGAACAAAATGACAAGATAAATGAAAAAATTGGAAATAATGCAAAATCTACACACAGAAATCCAGAAGATTAACACTAAATTTTCAGAAATGTTGTTGTTGTTGTTATGTGCCGTCAAGTCGACCCGACTCATAGTGACTCCTCCTTGGGTTTCCGAGGCAGTATCACTACGAAAGTAGATTGCCCAACCTTCCTTCTGAGGAGTGGCTGGTGGGTTTGAACCGCCAGCCTTCTGGTTAGCAGTCAAGTGCCTTAACCATTATGCTACCAGAGCTCCAAATTTTCAGAAATAGGTAAGAAATTTAATGGGTAGGGGAGTAGAGTTCAATCAATGGAAGACAGAGTTAGGGAGATTGAGGGCAGGTACCCAAACACTTCTTTGGAAAGGGATCAATCAGAAAAAAGATCAAAACAAAATGAAGAAAGCCTGGGGTTCATGTGGGATACCATCTTACTCCTTTTGATGTAATCGGAATTCCAGAACAGGAAGAGACAAATAAAACCACAGAGAAAACTGTCAAAGATTTGTTGGAAGAGAATTTTCCTCGTATGATGAAAGATGAAAATATATCTATTCAGGAAGTCCAACGAATCCCAAACAGGATAGACCCCAACAGAAAATCACCAAGACATATCATCATCAAACTTACCAAAACCAAAGACAAAGAAAGAATCAAGAGAGCAGCACAAGAAAAACGAAAAGTTACCTACAAGGGGCAACCAATAAGACTAAGCTTGCATTTCTCGGCAGAAACCATGCAGGTGAAAGGACAATGGGATGGTATATATAAAACACTGAAAGAGAAAAACTTCCAACCAAGAATTATGTACCCAGCAAAACTGTCCCTCAACTATGATGGTGAAATTAGGTCATTTCCAGATAAGCAGAAATTAAGGGAATTTGTTAAAACCAGACCAACCTTACAAGAGATGCTAGAGGGAGTCCTTTGGACACAGAAGCAACAACAGCCAACAACAACTGACCATTAACATACACGATGATATAATCCAGAAACCAACCCAGCTATGGAAGTATCCAAAGTAAATAAGCCTACAATATTGTAAACAGGGAACCAGTGACATAAATTGACAAATGAGGACAACTACAAACCAAAAACAGGGAAAAAATTGCGTCGTTACAGAACTTCTAGATGGTAAGGAGGTCAAGACAACTACAAGGTAGAACGGACTGTTCTAAACTTCGAAAGAAAACTATAAATCACAGGGTAACCTCAAAGAAAAATGATAAACTTTCACATCAAAAAAGAGGACCAGCATAAATATTCAGAAAATACTAAAACAACAGCAATGAAGGAAATGATAACACAATTCATAAACAAAATGAGCTCAGCATAGAAAATTATGTGGAACAAAGAAATTGACACCATGAAAAAGCACTTAACAAAAATGATAGCAACAAATTAATATTTGTTGATAATTACATATCTGGCAAGGGACTTATCTCTAAGATTTATAGCAGAACAGTGGATGAGCAAACTACGGTACATACACATAATGGAATGCTATGCAGCACTAAAGAAAAATGTAGAGTCTGCAAAACACTGCATAATATGGATGAACTTGGAGGACATTATGCTGAGTAAAATAAGCCAATCACAGAAGTATTAGTTCATTGTTGTGGAGGGTCAAGGAAAGGTTTACATATGGAGGGAAATCTTCTTTGTTGGTTGCCAGGGGTGGGAGGGGAGGAGAAGGAACACTGCAAAAAAAAAAAAAGCATTGACCCATGTGACTTTAGTTTTGTGTATTTTACTGTACATAAATTATATTTCAATAAAATGCATTTTAAAAAAAATCACCTACATGCATGGCTTTCGATGAACTTGTCATGCTCCACTGGCCCCACAATCCTTGCAAATCGCCTCATTGTTTCATAAAGGTCTTGGACCTCCTTGGGATAGCGCCGTTCCATTACTACAGAAAAGTGAAAACACAACCAGATCATGGAGAATGTAAAGATCCCTAAGTTTTCTGCATTTCTTTTACAAGTGAAATAGGACATTAGTCCTAGCCTCACATAACTAACCAATGACAGGAAGTAAACAGGAAAGCTAAGAGTACAAAACACTAATCATAACAACAGTCACAGTAACTATCACAGAGGGATGTTGTCATCACCGGAGAGCATCCACTCGCCAGCACCCTGATGACCTCCCACATCTCATTGTCTTCCCCCACCCCCAAATAATGTTACTTCCTTTAAACTCTGATTAGGTAATAGGACTCATTGTAAAACTCTGAAAGTTACAAAAAGGTATATTGCAAAAGATTACTCTCTCTTCCACCCCTGACTCTGAGTCATCCAGTTCCCTTTCCTAAATTCTTGGGTATGCTTCTGAAGATTTCCTTATACATTTGAGCAAATGTGTGTTCTCCAGAAATGGCATCTATTATACAATCATCTTCTTTCATTTAATATACAGTATATTTTTTAAAACTATTACATATCTGGATTTTTTTTTCTTTAAATTTTATTTTGTTGTTGAGAATGTACACAGCAAAACACACACTAATCCAACAGTTTCTACGTGTACAATCTAGTAACACTGATCATATTCTTTGAGTTGTGCAACCATTCTCATCCTCCTTTTCTGAGTTGTTCTTCCCTTATTAACATACACTGCCCCCTTTGGTTCCCATTTAATCTTTCAAGTTGTTGTTGCCAGTTAGATCCCAAATAGACAGTTCTTAAAGAAAGAGCATAATGCTCAAGGCATAACTTTTTAACTAGTTAAGCTAAACTACTGTTGGGTTTTATGAGGACTTCAGGGGATATTTTTGATTTAAGATTTAAAGACTATTTCAGGGCAATAGTTTCAGGAGTTCATTCACCCTCTATGGCTCCAGAAAGTCTAGAGTCCATGAGAATGTGAAATTCTGTTCTGCATGTTTCCCCTTTTGATCAGGATTCTTCTAGGGAATCTTTTTGATCAAAATATTCAGTAATGGTAGATGGGTACCATCCAGTTCTTCCGGTCTTACGGGAAAGGGGGCAGCTATTCATGGAGGCAATTAGCCACACATCCCATACTCTTCTCCTATTCCTAATTCTCTTTCCTCCTCTGTTGTGCCAGGTGAATAGAGACCAACTGTTGTGCCCTGGATGGCTGCTTGCAAGCTTTTAAGATCCCAGGCAAGACACAACAAAATAGAAGGTAGAACAAAAGCATTAAACATGTTACTAGTTCAATTAACTAGGATGTCCCATGAAACCATGAGCCCAAAACCTCCAAATCAAGGTAACAAATCTCATGAGGTTTTTGGTTGTACATAAGCAGCCTCAGCAGCTACTCTCTCTCTCTCTCTTTTTTTTTTTGGTTGTTCTTATAAACACATGTATAACACAACTTTTGCCAATTCAAGTTTTACAGTTATTGTCTGTTAATGTGTACAGGGGCAGGAACTACTGGCAGTACCAAAAAAAGACAATTAAAGGCAGATTTTGCATTCTCAGGAACAATGTTGCGAAAATCTCTAGGATTAACTTGCACAGAAAAACAAGTGAACTGCAGACAAAATCATCCATCTACAAGAAGTAGATACACATGGGGGAAAAATGTGTGATCTATTGCCTGCCCCACTTAGAATCTTCTTCCTACATCTATATCCTCAAGTAAAGCATGCATTTCTTCATTTTCCATATAGGTCTTTTGAATTTCTCATAACTAAATTAAGTACTGCAACTTTATCTAGTACTAATGAAGTTGTATTTTGATAACTACCATATACAGGGTAGCCAGGGCCATCAACTTGGGGGATCATCACTGATCACATTTCTAACATATAGAGATAATGACAAAGAAGCTGGAAAGTAATACCAATCAACAATTATAATTTGATGGGACCAGGAACTCTAGAACTGCTGCTTGGTCATTTCCATCAGATAATTGAGGCTAGTTCTGTCTACTCTTGAACTCCATGAAAGTTTTCATTTGTGACAGTTGTTTAAATTAAGTCCCATTTTCAGATGAATCTCTTCCCTTGGAGGAAACATTCCTGTCCACATATTCCAGGTGCTGATCTGATCGGCAGTCACACATTGATTATTTTCACTATTAAACAGTCCTTACTGCAGGACTTACACAGAAGAATTTTAAAATTTGAAGAAGAAAAACAAAACCCAACCTGCTTTCCATATTAAGGTCACGTGTACATTCAGTACAATGGCAACTGAATACAGTATAATGGCAATGTGAAACGACATTGCATCTTCCACTTCTACATTCTCAGAAGCAACAGAGTTTCCTCTCAGCCCTCTGTTTAAGAAATACAGGGGACAGGATAATGAGGCCCAAACTGTCTACAAGCTGAGAATAAAATTTATGTGAGAGTCAGTATCTACCAGAACTCAGCTGACCTCTTCTAGGAAACCCAGGAATTCAGACAGAGGAACTTACTACTGTTGCTACTAGAACATGACTAATTAGTGTCTGTAAGATGGGCAAGGGAAATCTGACCCTGAATTATTTTGTAAACCTATAGCTCTTGATGAGGATGGGGTTAAATAGGCAATCCCATACACAGTAGAAGGAATATAAATGGGTATGACAGTTTTGGGAAAGCAATCTAGCAGCATGTGTCAAGAGTTTTTAATGATCGCTCCTTTGATGTATTAATTCCACTTCTGGGAATCTATCTTAAAAAAAAAAAAAATCCGAACCTATTAAATGGGGAAGACATAGTCTCTTTAACTAATGGTGCTGGCAAAACCAGACATCCATTGCAGAAAAATGAAACAGGATCCTTATCTCACACCATATACGAAAACTAACTCAAGATGGATCAAAGACTTAAATGTAAAAGCTAGAAGTATAAAGTTTATCAAAGAAAAATAGGGGCAAACTTAAGGACCCTAATATATGGCATAAACAGACTTCAAACATAACTAAAATGTACGAACAGCAGAAAATAAACTAGATGACTGGGACTTCTAAAAATTAAATTCTTATGCATATCAAAAGACTTCTCCAAAAGAGTAAAACGAGAACCTACAGATTGGGAAAAAAATATTTGGCAATGACATATCTAACAACGGACTTCTCTCTAAAATTTATAGAGAACTCCAACATCTCAACATCAAAAAGACAAACAATCCAATTAAAAAATGGGCAGAAGATATGAACAGATAGTTCACCAAAGAAGATACTCAGCTGGCCAACAAACACACGAAGAAATGCTCATTGTCATTAGCTATTGTTGTTGTTGTTGTTATGTGCCGTCGAGTCAGCCCTGACTCATAGCGACCCCTTCTTGGGTTTCCGAGGCAGTATCACTACGGAAGTAGGATTGCCCAACCTTCCTTCTGAGGAGTGGCTGGTGGGTTTGAACCGCCAGCCGTCTGGTTAGCAGGCAAGTGTCTTAGCCACTATGCTACCAGAGCTCCCCATTAGCTATTAGAGGTGCAAATCAAAACAACAATGAGATTTCATCTCACCCTAGCAATAACAGCAAAGTTCAACAAGACAGAAAATAACAAATGCTGGCGAGGATGTGGAGAGATTTGGACTCTCATACACTGTTGGTGGGACTGTAAAATGATATAACACTGTGGAAAACAGTATGGTGCTTCCTTAAAAAGTTGGAAATAAATATACCACTTGATCCAGCAATTCCATTACTAAGTACATATCCTAAAAAAGTGAGAACCAAGACCCTAATAGATACATGCACACCCATGTGCACTGCAGGACTATTCACAATAGTAAAAAAAGATGGAAACAACCTAAGTGCCCATGAATAGATGAATGGATAAAGAAACTATGGTACATACACATAATGTAATTCTATGCAATGTTAAAGAATAATGATGGAATCTGCAAAACATCTCATAACATGGATGAACCTAGAGGGATGCTGAGTGAAATTAGCCAATCACAAAAGGACAATTATTATAAAAAGTTAAGAAAAGGTTTACATACACAAAGAATTGTTCTTTGAAGGTTAGCAGGGGTGGAAGGGGAAGGGACAGAAAACCACCAATTAGAGGGAAAAAACCAAAAACCAAACTCACTGCTGTCGAGTTGATTTCAACTCATAGTGACCCCTTTTTGGGTTTCTGAGGCACTATCTCTATGGAAGTAGATTGCCCAGTCTTCCTTCTGAGGAGTGGCTGGTGGGTTTGAACTGCCAGCCTTCTGGTTAGCAGTCAAATGCCTTAGGCACTACACCACCAGAGTAGACAGGTATTATCTTGGGCGAAGGGAAAGGCAATATACAATAAAAAAATGATCGAGGCAGTGGAAGACATAGGGAGGAGCATAAGAGTTAAAGACAACAAAGGTGAATACTATTACATACATCATCCTGCAGTAATAACAAGAACAGTGATTTACCAGAGGATATATAGATAGGAAGGTGAATGGGACGACACCCATGAATATATATAGGTTTGATAGAGGCTATCTCTGACTATCTATTTATATGTAGTGCAAATATATCCATGAATGTAATAAAGCATACAGGGACCAAGTGATGAGAATGTCTTAGTCATAACCAAATACCTTGAGGGAATGAGTCACTGAGCTCAGGTATGTGCTCTCAGGGGATATTAAGGTCAACCGGTATAACATAGTCCACAAATACAATGTTCTAAATCCTACCTTGGGGAGTAGTGACTGGGGTCTTATAAGCATGCGAGTAGCCATCTAAGGTGCAACTCTTGGTCTCTCCCCGTCCACAGCAAAGAAGAGTGAAGAAAATCAAAGATTCAGGAAACAATTAGGCCAAAGGACTAATGGAGCATGTGAACCCCAGCCTCCATGACCCTGAGAACCAGAATAACTAGATGGTGCCCCACTAACACTGCTGAATACTGTAAAAGGATCACAATAAGAGGTCTTGGAAACTGTGAAACAAAACTCAAATTCATAAAAAAGATTCATGCTTATTGGACTGATGAAGACTGGTGGAACCTCTGAGACACCGTTCAAGATAGAAACTGAACTTAACCCCCATGACTCAACTGTCAGCCAAACAAGAGACAGGCCTATAAGGTGAACAGCAGTATCAGGAGGGGGTATGCACTCATCAGAACAATCAAGCATATGAGATCAAGAGGACAGCATTTGCCCAGGGATAGAGCTAGGACTTCTTGAAGAGATGGGAAGAAGAAAGAAGGATGAAGGGAAGGGGTGGGTGCAGGGAGGAAGTGGGAAGAGTGCTGTTACAGTGTGGGGATTGCAGGAAATGCCAGAAAATAGAATGTGTATGGATTGGTGAATGGAAAACTAATTTGCTCTGTAAACTTTCACCCAGATCATTATTTAAAAAAAAAAATCTGCAATATAAATGAAGATTTATTCTCAATTAAATTCATCACAGCATTATTTGTGAAGATTAAAACAACAGAAAATAAGCTAAATATAGTAAGACAGATTAAGCAAATAATTATCTATCTAAATATATATGTACATACATATAAACACATGCTATAGAACTATTAAAAGTGACATCCTCAAAACATCACAATAATTTGAAAACTATGCTATGTAAGGTAAAAAAACTATATACAGACATTTATTTAGATTGAAAAGACATAAACTAAAAATATATTTTTATATAAATATTGTAACTATTATTATGAGGTCATCATTCTTATTTGCTGAACAAACGCTACATTAAAAAAGAAGAAAAAGTGCAAGAGCTTGTTCTGTCCGGCTTTGATATCTTCTATATTTAAAACAATAAAATCACTATTACCATTCATTTTTATATCATTATAGATTATCACCATCATATAACATTACATGTAACTTTTTGTTTGGCCTCCACCATGCAAAATAAAGGTATCTATTGGTTCCTGTTGATTTTTCCATGAAAATACTATTACAACCAAGGTTACCTAATGTTTAACATGTAGTTCCAAACTATGAACCAATCCATTTCCAGAAAATATTCCATTAATATTCATGCTGTAATTACTATACTAGTTTTTTTTTTAAATTCTATTTCAAGGGTTGCTAATTATAAATTAATGGTTCTTAACTCTCATGATGCATCAGAATCATTCTGAAGGCTTTAAAAAAGTACAGATGCTCTAGCTCTATCCCCAAAGATTCTTAGTCTGGGGTGATGCCCAGGTATCAGAATTTTTTAAAGCATTCTAGGTGGTGCTAATGCACTACCTGGATTAAGATGACTGCTAAAAATACTTTTAAAGTATTTAATAGTGATGAAAGAAATTTTAAAATAAAGCAGCTAATACTTACACTGAAACTTTCTAAGGTTGATTAGTCCATGGTCTCTTATAATTCTGGAATGAAAAACCACAATAATCTGTATATTACAATTAGTATCATATTTAATAATGTCTTCCACATGCAGCTTTTATTAGAAATCATAAACAGTCTGAGGTGGAACGCTGAAGTCTAAAAAATTCACTCCCCACAAGTTCTGCAGGTCAGTGAATCACTCATATAATTTTAAGCTCCCAAGCATCACGTATTTTCCCTCTCCTTGGGCAAAACTGGCATGAATGAACCAATGGGCACTCACAAATACTGAAAAATAGATCTGCCCTTAAGATGAAACAGAAGGGAATCTGTCCACATCATAAAAATGACTCTATTCAAACTGGGAAAACGGTAACTGTCATCTAAGAGGAACCCATTAACCATAAAAGGGTACCATGATCACACAATGAACATTTACAACTGTGCATTTACATAATGCTTTGAAGCAATTTGAAATACACATACATATATTCCATGGTTTAATGGAGGGGCATCATAAAACATAAGCTCTAATAGCAATCTTTACTATCCGTTTCATAATACTCTCTACCTTTGTGTGTTTTAAGCAAAACAGAATTTAAGTAAGCCGTGCAGTCAAGTGTCTGAAACCTTTGATTTTTACCGGAAGTATTCATGGCTAGGAATGAAGCTTCTCCTAAGAGTAGCTGGGTAAGCTTCTTCAGCACTTCATAAAGGCTAACTCCAGACATGCAGAGAGTAAACTTTAGCTTAAATCACCTCGTGATCCCTCAAGAGTGCCTCCCAAGTCACTCTCCTTTTTACTGTTGAGATACACTGGGCCTGTACTCAGTAACATGTCTACACAAAAACACACACATACACACACTCACACCCTCTGCATACCCTTCCTTCAACTGTTTAAATCTCTGTAATACAACAGGGCTCTGGGATTCATCATTTCTAAATATAAATGTGTATTTTTTGATCTATTGCAATGAGAAGAAATAACCAGAAGTCCCTGAAATTTGTTCAGGATTTTTTTTAAATCCTTCTGGATGAAAGGCTTCTCATAAAAAATGATCAATTAAAATAGATCATAAGACCTTATTAACACTATGAATTTATCTTGTTCTTTTTTTTCCCCAAAGAACTCAAAACAGTACCATGTAATGATAATGCTGGTCACCATAGCATCAGTGAGAGGTGAGAAGAAGGTAAAGCCAGGTGGGGATTATTATCTCCATGTGACAAATGGCGAGAATGATGTCCAAGGAGGACAGTAAGTGTTTTCCCCGTGGCCACTAAATGAGTCACAGGCAGAATTACCACTATATGCCAGCAACAGTTTAAAGATGAAAGAAAGTAGAATGATTTTCTATACTTACTTTTTTCGCCTTTGTCTCTCCTTTAACCTGGAATGATAGATATCCACCACAGCCATCTTCAGAGCTATAAATAGATAAATAAATAAAGCCAGGACACACAAAATATTGTTTACTCAAACTATTCTAAACTTTGAACTTCATATTGCTGAATAATCCATACTCACTAGTCTTCAAAAATTTGTCTTAGAAATTTGAAAATAGACAGGGGACTTACAGCAAGACAGTAGACTAGGCAGAAACTTAAAAATATCCTCACTCACTAAACTCACTGCTGTCGAGTTGACTGGACTCATAGCGGGTCTCCCTGGGTTTCCGAGGCAGCATCTCTACGGAAGTAGATTGCCCAATCTTCTTTCCAAGGAGTGGCTGATAGGTTTGAACTGCCAGCCTTCTGGTTAGCAGTCAAATACCTTAGGCACTACGCCATCAGAGCTCCCTGAAAGTATCCCAGATACTGAATTTCTTATCAGTAAATTATAATGAAGTTCTTTTTTTCCTTTGTATATATTTATAACACATTATCCTATAAATAACAATTTCTGCTTTCAACTGAATACCACCTTTGCCCATTGTTATGTACATTACTGTTGTGGTTAGTTGCCAGCCAGTTGGTTCTGACTTACGGTAACATGTGTGACAGAACACATAACAATTCCCCAGTCCTGCACCATCTTCATGATCGTTAGTATGCATGACGCCATCGTTGCAGCTCTTGTATAGTGCCTTCCAACTTAGAAGGCTCATCGTCTAGCACTATACTGAACAATATTCAGTTATGATCCATAAGGTTTTCATGGGCTAATTTTTGGAAGTAGATCACCGGGCCTTTCTTCCTAATCTTAATCTGGAAGCTCCACTGTCCACCATGAGTGACCCTGCTGGTATTTGAAATATTGCCATAGCTTTCCACATAAACCATAAACCAAAACCAAACCAAACCCACTGCCATTGAGTTGATTCCAACTCACAATAACCCCTGTTGGGTTTCCCAGGTGGTAAATCTTTATGGAAGTAGACTGCCCCATCATCTTCCTTCTGCAGAGCAGCTGGTGGGTTTGAGTCTCCAACTTTCTAATTAGCAGTCAAATGCCTTACACACTGCTCCACCAGCAGTACAACAAAGTGTTGATGGGTGGTAGATGTGTATCACTAGCTTTCATATATCAGATTCAACAAAGGGTCTGAATTTGGTAACACATGGGAGCTGGAAATTATATCTATTAGAATAGTCATAAAAATGAGTATTGGTTGTGGTCATAACTGCACAGGAATAAGCTTAGGAGACAATGTTAAGGCAGGACTGACATGAATAAAGGTACAGTATAGACATTTTCATAGAGTAATAGTTTTCTGTTGGGGAACAGCAAATATTTAGGGGTTATAGTTTTGCATTCAGTAGTGAAAAATTCCATTAAGCAGGCTAACCAGTCCAGAAGCCATGCCCTGCTTGGTTGTCCGTATCTCAAGCCTTTCCTAGTTTTAGACTTTTGTTAAAGATATGGGGAACAGAGAGAATAGAGGCTGTGAATAGCAAAAGTCTTTCTCAGTAATTCTTTTTTTTTTTTTTCTTTCCCTGGCCACTCTTTTTCCATCATCAGAGTTCCTCAGGGCTCTGTTCTCATTTCTCTTTTCACTTCTAACCTTACTCCTATAAACCCATCCACTCCTACATAAGCTCACATAAAAGGACACTAAATCGGCAACAACAACAATGGGTGAATAAAGCCTCAGCATAAAGTGACATTCATTCAAATGTTTATTAAACACTAACTACATGCCAGGCACTATTCCAAATTCCAGGGATGTCAGATGTGACCTCACCCTGATGGAGTTTATAATCCAATAGGCATTATAAGGTCAATATAGAATGGTTCAAACCCACCAGCCACTCCTTGGAAGGAAGACTGGGCAATGTACTACCATAGTGATTCGCAGAAACTAAAGGAGGGGTCGCTATGAGTCGGATATGACTCCACAGCACTGGGTTTGGTTATAAAGCACAGAGGTAACACAAAGTGTGTTTTATCATTTGGCCAGATGAAAAGAGGGGGAGAAACAAATTTGGGAGAAAGATGATGTATTCTATTTTAGACATACTTAACTCAAAATAATTATAATATAATGATTCTTTAAGACACTTCTGTGATTCTTTACTTTTTAAAAAACAGGTACAGTCACTGCAAATTATTTGCTGATTCTGTATTTGCATATTTGTCTTCTCACTAAAATTTATTTGTAACCCCAAAATATATACTTGCAACGCTTTTGCCCCACATTCCACAAAGGGTAGAAAGTGGCCAATTGCTCAACTCATGTAAATAAATATTTAAATATAGCCACACACACCTATATACACACATACATATATACATACACACCACACGCCCACACACCTATATACACAGACACACACTGTCTCTCTCTCGCACATTCAGACATTTATTTTAAGCTCCAGATCTCAATGGATATTTCATTCTCTCATGTCCTTCAACTGCAAATTTGTATTCTATCCCTTCACCATACTCCGAAACTCTTATGCTGGTTAATGGCATCACAGTAGACTTAGTCATCCAAGACAGAAATCAACCTTGATTCTCTCCTCCCTCTCTCCATATGTAATCAGTCAGTCTTATCCACCCTTAATGCTTAAATCTCTCTCAAATTCATCTTATCTTCTTCATCCATAATAATCCTATTCTTCGTTTGTCTCACCTACATCACTGCATCAACTTCTTTACTAACTCCAGTCCTACTTTGCTATAATTCACTCCCTTTAAATGGTTCTGGGGAGCTCTGGTGGTGTAGTGCCTAAGGCATTTAACTACTAACCAGAAGGCTGGGGATTCAAACCCACCAGCCATTCCTCAGAAGGAAGACTGGGCAATCTACTTCCATAGAGATACTGCCTTAGAAATCCAAGGAGAGGTCGCTATGAGTCAAACTGACTTGATGACAGTGAGTCTGGTTTTTTTGTTTTGGTTAAATGGTTCCAAGAGTTAACATTTTAAAGCACAATCTGATCATGTTAATTCCCTACTTAAAATTCTTCCATCCACTTACAGGAGTTGAAACTTGTATATTATAAAAGACCCTTTATTATTTGTATCTTACCTACCTTTTTAGTCTTGGTCCCTACCATATGCCCTATACACCATACATACAACCAACCTGCCCAAGATCCCACAGCTGCTAAGTTGAAAGAGGGATCCAAATTCTAGGCAGTCTGGCTCCAGAGCCCTGAGTAGGAAAGATTCTGAAAACTGACCACCATGTTTACTTTCTCTGTGTTAGTAGGTTTATATTCTTTGTGTTAGTCCCATATCCTAAATCTGGCTTACCCGAAATATATACATATTTTTTAATAATCTCAGAAATGAAAAACTCCTATAGGCTTTTTTGTAGTTGGAAAACCTCTAGGGTTAAGAAATGAAGACCAGGTCTTAACAACTCCAGAAGAAAATATGAGAAATACATGATTTAACACTATGTTATACTATTCTATTCATTTACAATCTATGGATTCTGAAGGGATGGTAAGATTTAAATTTAGTAGATGCTGGAAAGAAAGGTGATCCCACAGAATATGGAAATTACAGAACAATATCATTAATATCGCACGCAAGTAAGATCTTACTGAAGATAATTAAAAAACATCTGCAGCAGTATATTGACAGAGAACTTCAAGAGGTGCAAGCTGGATTCAGAAGAGGACATGGAACAAGAGATATCATAGCTGTTGTCAGATAGATCTTGGCTCAAGGCAAAGAATACCAGAAAGATGTTTACGTGTGTTTTATTGACTATGCAAAGGCATTTGATTGTGTGGATCATGACAAATTACGGACAACACTGAAAAGAATGGGAATTCCC
>NW_006921783.1:5498932-5501109 GCF_000298275.1 Orycteropus afer afer | reverse complement strand
ATGGCCAGACTTCGTCTCACCTATTTTGGTCATGTTGTCAGAAGGGACCATTCACTGGAGAAGGATGTCATGCTTGGTAGGGTGGAGGGTCGACAAAAGAGGGGGAGGCCTTCAATGAGATGGACTGACACGATGGCTAAGAAGTTGGGCTCAAGTATAGCAGGGATCATGGAGCTGGCGCAGGATCAGGCAGTGTTTCGTTCTGCTGTGCATGGGGTCACTATGAGTCAGAAACGACTCAATGGCACCTAACAACAACAGATGCTGGAACTATTTTAATAATTTGTTACCTCCTTAAGCTTTATGTAAGATCAGAGTTTGATGTTTTTTGTTTTAATCACTGAAAGTATTCTCAGAAGAGGCTCTAGACCACAATATAATTACCTGTTATGTGTCCTTTGAAAAATTAAAACACATTATTCAAATGTTGTTGCTGTGTTGTTAGGTACCATTAAGTTGGTTCTGACTCAAAGTAACCCTATGTAAAACAGAATGAAAAACTGCCTGGTCCTGTGCCATCCAATGCTATGTCTAAGACCACTGTTGCAGCCATCTTGTTGAGGATCTTCCTTTTCTTTGCTGACCCTCTACTTTACCAAGCACGATGTCCTTTTCCAGGGCCTGGCCCCCTCCTGATAATATATCCAAAGTACATGAGATAAAGTCTCACCATCCTTGCTCCTAAGGAGCATTCTGGCTGTACTTCTTTTGAGAGATCTGTTTGTTCTTCTGGCATCTTAGGCAATCTAATTTCTAATAACACATCAGTCTTTGTAGCAAAAAATCTGGCTGTGTGTGAGAATTACTTCTTTTAGGATAATAAACTTCATTCTAAAATACAGCCCAGAGCCTCTGGAATGCTGATAGACTCAAATAGCAATAGGATTTCATTCCTCATTCAAAGACTGTGAGATCCAAGTTTAAGTTTAGCCCATGCAAGCAATGAGTCAGTAAAAATTTGTATGTTCTATTAGAGTAACATTAGAGTAAGTCTTAAACCCTGTTTTCAAATAAAATCTTATTTGGAACCGACAAAGAAGCCTGGCTCTAAGTGATCATTTTCTCCCGAATGTATCTCCAATTACCTTCCCCAGTAGTAGCAGCCCCTAAGGGTAGGTCCATGAAATAGTTTTAAATCCACACATCTGTTGGAATGACATTTTAGGGTAGGAAAAAATGGGACCAGCCAAGCAAGAGAACAAAACACAATGTCTCATTAGAATCACTAACTTCTCTATGACAGCACACCAAAAGTGCTGAACACCATATAATCCTGATATAACTAAATTCTAGATACTCTATTCTGACTCATTACTGTGCACCTCTCTGCTACCTTTGCCCTTAGGATATTCTCAGATTAGAGGGAAAAAATATCAAAATTTTGTATGTTCAGTTATGAGCAGATGTGCTACACATGTATGTAACTTCAATCACAGGGAGATGTCCAGGCATAATTTATCCAGCCCATTCCCTTTTGAGTCTGAGATAAAACAACCTAACCCATAGCTGGAAGACCCAGAGAGGTGAATGAATGTAGTACTTTTTAAAGTTTAACTACCATGGATTCTGTGTTCATTAAGTATCTATCAAGTTCACAGATTTAAGCAACATTACTTCATTCTTTCTCATAACTGCCCACAAACTAAAAGCAATGCAAAAATATCAAGTTTGAGATTTAAGGTACCTCAACAACAAAAAGACAAAAAAATCCAATTAAAAACTGGGTAGAGGACATGAACAGATACTTCACCAAAGAAGATATTCAGGCAAATGCTCATGGTCATTAGTCATTACAGAGATACAAATCAAACAACAATAAAATATCATCTCACCCCAGCATTAATAGCAAAGTTCAAGAGATAGAAAATAACAAATGCTGGCGAGAGTGTGGAGAGATTGGGACTCTCATACACTACTGGTGGGACTGCAAAATGATATAGCCAATGTGGAAAATGGTAGGGTAGTTCTTTAAAAAGTTGGAAATAAAAATATCATTTGATCCAGCACTTCTATTACTAGATATACATCCTAAACAAGTGAGAACCAGGACATGAATAGCTATATATACACATGTTCATCACAATACTATTCACTACAAAAGATGGAAACAATCTAAGTGCCCATCAATGGATGAATGGATAACTGTGTTGGATTGGGTTCTCTAGAGAAACACAAAA
>NW_006921783.1:5493423-5494669 GCF_000298275.1 Orycteropus afer afer | reverse complement strand
GCTCCAGGAAGCATATATCTGGAATGCTGTTTTTTCCAGTTTGTTCCTGGGATAGTATTACAGGTAGGCCACACCCCTGGGGAAACTCCCCCTAGACTGACCGGCCGCTTAGGACGTAGTCATGTGATCCATCAGGGGAACACCACTCACAAGTGAAGTCCAGCCAAGTTGACAGATCTTCAACTATCACAATAACCAAACTATGGTACATACACACAATGGAATACTTCATTATTCTTTAGAATAATGAAGAATTCTTGGAACACCTTATAATGTGGATGAACTTGGAGGGTATTTTGCTTAGTGAAATAAGTCAATCACAGAAAGACAACTATTCTGTGAGTCCACTATCATAAAAGTCAAGGAAAGGTTTACACATGGGAAGAAATTTTTTTTTTGGTTACCAGGAAAAGGAAGGCAAGGAAGAGAAAACTGCTAGATAGGTAAGAGACAAGGATTGATTTGGGTGAAGGGAAAGGCCATATACCAAAAGCAAGTGACCAACACAGTAACACTAAGGAAAAACACAACATGGAGAGGTATACAAGAGGTATAGACAATAAAGGAAAACACTTTTACATATACAATACTACATTATCAGTAATGACGAACATTAATCTATGGGTGGATAGGTAGGCAGTCAGGCTAAATGATCAGGTATGTCTTGGCAAAAGGGAATATACACATGACCATATGTAAGTCTGGCAAACAGTATTTCTACATATGTATTTGTACGTGCCATAACAACAACAACAACAACAACAACAACAACGCACTGACATCCAGTCGATTCCAACTCATAGCGACCTCCTTTGGGTTTCCGTAGCTGTAAATCTTTATGGAAGTAGATCGACCCATCTTCCTTCTGTGGAGCAGCTGGTGGGTTTGAACCACTGATATTCTGGTTAGCAGCCAAATGCCTGATCCGCTACACCACCAGAGCTCTCTATATGTGTCATAAGAATGTCTACATATATAATAGAGCTGACGGGGAAAAGTTACAATAACTTCTTAGCTACAGCCAAACACCTAAGGGAGTGAGTCACTGGCCCATAGGCTTGGGACCATGTTCGTAGGGGATATAAAGCTCAATTGGCTTAACATAGCACACAAAAACATTATTCTACATCCTACTTTGGGGAGTAGCGACTGGGGTCTTTTTTTTTTTTTTTAAATTAGGATTTGGGTGAAGATTTACAGAGTAAATTCACTTTTCATACAGCAGTTCACATATACTTTGTCTCAT
>NW_006921783.1:5476616-5491953 GCF_000298275.1 Orycteropus afer afer | reverse complement strand
AGTCACCCTTTGGGCCTGTAACTGAACTCATTCTGTGGCTTTCAGCCCAACAACAGACAAGCCTATCAATTATACCAGGTAGGTACACTCCTTAGAACAATCAACCATGGGAAATCAGAAGGGCAGCATTTGTGCAGGGAGATATCTCAGAGGGCAGGAATGCACAGGAATGAACGAGACAGGGGAGAGGTAACCACAGGGCGGAAGTGGGAAGAGAGCTGTTACATTGCAGGGATTGCAATCAATGTCAAGAAACAAAATGTGTATGAACTGTTGAATGGAAAACAAACTTGCCCTATAAATTTTCACCCAAATCACACCACGCTTACTAGTCTGATAGACTGGTGGAACCCCCAAAACCACATCCCTCTGTCACTCTTCAGGCCTAGAACTGAACTCACCCACGTGGTTCAAATTTCAGGCAAACAAAAAAGAGGCCTATGGTATGAACAATACCAGGAGGGAACAGTAGCACTCCTTAGAGCAACCAATCATAGGAGATCCAAAGGGCAGCATCTGCCCAGGGATAAAGCTCAGAAGGCAGGAACGAATAGGAAAGAAGGACAAATGGAAATGAACCATAGGGCAGATGTGGGAAGAGTGCTGTTATATTGTGGGGATTGCATTCAATGTCATGAAATAAAACACGTATGAACAGTTGAATAGAAAACCAATTTGCTCTGTAAACTGTTACTCAAATCACAGTAAAAATTTTTAAAACAAGAAAAGATTTAAGGCAATGGTTTTCAAGTTTTTTATTTAGGTAGAAGACTCTTTCTACAAATGAAATCATTCTTGATTTATAGGGTTGTTCCATATAAAAGTTCAGATATCCAAGAATGACCTCCCAATGTTTTACAACACAGTTTCTGGGATTATGATGATGGAGTCACATTTTATATCACCATCTGGTGGAAGAGATGGGTAGAAAGAGAGACGACAGGATGTGTTTCAGACATGCAATATAACCAAATTCAGGTTTTATAGCATACTCTGTGTTTCTTAAGAAAGAAGAGGAATTAGGAAGTCAATGTAGTTCAAGGCAAAAAGAAAAGCAACTGTCATAATAATTAAAATACAGTAAATACTTACCATGTTCCAGGCTCTTTACATGTCTTATCTCATTTATCTGACAACAGTAAGATGTGTTTATCACTCAAATCACAATAAAAAAAAATGAGTTTAATAGAAAATACATGCCTTGAAATCCAATGAGAATTAAGTTAATTTCGATAAACCATTTCTATAATTTTTTAAGACAGTACTTTACTGTTGTTTCCTGAGATTTTATAAGGATTTAATTAAAAAAAAAAAAAGAAAAGGAAAGGAAAAAAAACTACTGAGACTGTTAAAAAAAAAAAAAAGAAAAAAGAAAACAACCTATAAATAAATACTGCTGATATTTTACAGCTTAATCATTTCAGTAGTTTAAACTTGTATGACTGGCTCTAGAGAACAAAGGGAAGAAAAGAAACACACAGAAGCAACTGGGAGGAGAACTGGAATTCTCCCAGAGAAAAATTCATATTTGAAGCTACCTCTTTTCTTCATAAGCACATTCAGATAGAGCAACTGATTACAAGATCTAAGCTGCATGAATAACCCAGGGAGGGCCAGAGCACAGCAGGCGGAATGGAAATGAGAAGGCAGATCCTGCAGGAACGCGAATCCTCAGTTCACAGTCTACTTAAAGCAACTGGAGACTCCAGTACAAGCTGGCAAACAAAGAACCAGGGATTATTAAAAACAAACAAACCAAAGACACCCATGACCTATCCACTGATGCAAGATCTCTGATATCTCGGCTTTGGGGAAAGAATAGTCTCCTGCAATTACACTGAGGAGTGATAATAAAATTCCCAAAAGGCTGTCCTTAAAATATTTCAAGAAGTGGGCAGAAGTCAGAGGCAGCTCCTTCCCACTGCAATGTATTTCTAACATTGTTCAAAATAGCTGGCAACATGTTTCTGTTTTCCTGACAGAAGGCACTTACTGCTTGCTTGGCAAGAAAACCAACTCACAGGACTTAACTGCAGAGAGACCAATGAAAATCCCTATCACAACCAAACAAGCACAAACCTGTGACTCAGGTATTCCCCAGAAGCAAAGCTTCTTTAAAGTCATTTATCCACTAAGCTTTTGACTAAGATGCACACAGTTTAACCATGTGACCTAATATTTAAAGTCACCAACAAGGACACCTTAGGCAAGTGACTTAACTTCTTTGTGTATTTCCCAAGTGTAAAATGGGAAAATATATATCCATTCCTACTTTTCAGAAATGTGATGTGGCTATAGAAGATAAAAAAGTGAAGCCTCACGAAAGAAAAACAGCAACACAAATTCAAAGTTATACAGGCAGTAAGTGTACCACAGTGTTAAGAGTACAGACTAGAGAGGCCTCTGCCCTTCTTGGCTGTACGACGTCAGCCAAGTTACCTGACCTTCCATACTTCTATTTCTTCATCTGTAAAATGGGGAGACCCACCTCACAAGGTTATGTGAGGACTAAATGAGTTCAGCAGTATATAAGGCTTTGAATGGTACTAGCACATAGTAAGTGCTTAAGTATTAGCTATTGTAATTATGTATTTTTCTAAAATGAGCTATACATAAAATGATGCTACCAACAGGTAAGTGCACACAGACATGAGGACGGACCTCTGTTTTAACCATTAAAGGATCAAAAAGCTGATAGTATGATAGAAAAAAAGGTGGGGGGAAGGGAGAACACATGTATGGCCAAGAAATCTTACTGAACTTAGCTGTCCACATAGAGGGAGAGTAAACTACTCTGATGAGCATCCCTGAGAAGTGTGGAAAGCACAGACCCAGCATGCTGGAGTTCCAATGCCTCTTGCTTGCCCGGTTACAGGACAGCAATGTTTAAAAGATGCCCTACTTATGGTTTCAGAATGCTGAAAAATTCAGGAAAGAGGAGTCCATAAAACCATATAGGAGACATTTTCCCAAATGAAAGTGACGGGGAAAGAGATGTCAGCAAGAGGGGAACTACACTAAACATCAGCACTGAGGTCCCAGAAAATACCATGAGACCATAGGGTTTTAAAGGATCTTTTTAGAAGAGAAGTTAATGAGTCTTCTGCATCTTTCTCTCTCTCTGAATCAATAATGTGTTTTCTATTTGGTAATAACATATCTGACAAGGGACTTATCTCTAGAATTTATAGAACATTTCAACACCTCAATAACAAAAAGACAAACAATCCAATTAAAAAATGGGCAGAAGACATGAATAGACACTTCACCAAGGAGGATATTCAAGCGGCCAACAAACATATGAAGAAATGCTCACGATCATTAGCTATTAGAGAGATGCAAATCAAAACAACAATGAGATACCATCTTGCTCCAGCACTAGTAGCAAAGTTCAACAAGACAGAAAATAACAAATGCTGGCGAGGTTGTGGAGAGATTGGGACTCTCACACACTGCTGGTGGGACTGTAAAATGGTACAATCATTGTGGAAAGCAGTATGGCGATTCCTTCAAAAGCTGGAATTAGAAATACCATTTGACCCAGCCATCCCACTACTAGGTATATACCCTAGAGAAGTGAGAGACATGACAAGAACAGATATATGCACGCCGATGTTCATCGCAGCACTATTTACAATAGCTAAAACATGGAAACAACCTAGATGTCCATCAGCTGAGGAATGGATAACCAAACTATGGTACATACACACAATGGAATACTATGCAACGCTAAAGAATAATGTAGAATCTGCAAAACATCGCATAACGTGGATGAACTTGGAGGATATTATGCTGAGTGAAAAAAGTCAGTCACAAAAGGACAAATATTGTATAAGTCCGTTATTGTAAAAGTTAAGGAAAGGTTTATTTATTAGAGGAAATTTTCTTTGTTGGTTACCAGGGGTGGGAGGGGAGGGGAGGGAATGCTGTTAGATAGATAGTGATAAATATTGATTTGGGTGAAGAGAAGGGCAATGTACCAAATGGGAGTGACCAATATGGCACCATTGAGGATGAGAAAGACATAGAGAGGTACATGGGAAGTACAGACAACAAATATGAACCCTTTTGCATATACAGTACTGAGTGGTCAGTGAAGGCAAACAGGGGTATATGGACGGATAGATAGGTGGGCAGGCTAAACAATTAGGTATGTCTAAATGGGGAGTGTATCCAAGATCATATATAGGGTTGGCAGACAATGGGCCTATAAGTTTATGTGAGTGATCAGAATTCCCAGGTGTATAGTAGAGCTGACAAGGGGCAAGGTTATGGTCATTGCTTGGTCACAGCCAGCTACCCAGAGGGACCGAGTAGTTGATCCTGTGGGCTTGGGACCATAGTCGCAGGGGACATCAAGTTCAATTGGCATAACATACTATACAAAACATTGTTCCACCTCCTACTTTGGCGAGTAGCGACTGGGATCTTAAAAGCTAGCAAGCTGCCATCTAGATGCAACAATGGGTGTCTCCTCGTCAAGAAGAAAGAAGAAAACCAAATGAATGGAAACAATCAGTCCTAGCGACTGGTACACCATCTGATCTGCAACCTATACAACTATGAGACCAGAAGAACTAGATGGTGCCCGGCTACCACTGTCATCCGCTTGGAAGGGATGTACGAGATCCTGCATAGAGATGGAGAACAATGTGGAACAAAACTCAAAATCATTTGGAGGCAAAATAAAAAAGAAGGTGGGGACCAGGTTTGCTGGTCCAATAGAGCCTGGTGAAACCACTGAGACTATGGCCCCTAGCTGCCCTTCAGGTCTGGGATTGAACCCACACCTGTGGTTTCCAGCCAAACAAAGTACAGGCACGTGAGTTAAACATTTACCTCAAGTAGACACACACCCTGGAGAGAACAATCATGGGAGAAGGAAGGGCTGCTTATGCACAGGGAGACAGCTCAGGGCGCAGAAGAGTATGGAGGGATGGACACTGGGAGGAGGTAACTATGGGGAGGAAGTGGGAGGGGAGCTGCTGCATTGTAAATGTTGGTCAATGACATGAGACAAAGTATATGTGAACTGCTGTATGAAAAGTGAATTTACTCTGTAAATCTTCACCCAAATCAAAATAAAATTTAAAAAAAAAAAAAATGTGTTTTCTCAATATGAACAGGTACCACTGAGATTCCTGAACTTCCTTATTTTCTTCCCAGACACTGCTTAATTTGCAATGTCCTTTCAGGAACCATTCTGAAAACCTTTGGTAGGGCTGGAATGCAATTAATTATCCCTCCATTATATCCCTAGCTCCTATAATGGGTCATTCAAGCCAATTTTATTACACAAATTCCACAAATCAAAGCAAAAATCTTTTGTATGGCTGAGGAAAGGGCTTGGTGGCATCAACTATCTTCCAGATATCCTGGGACTGAATATAAAAGCCAGACAAACAGTTTGCTTCCTTCAAGTAGTTATAAATGAGAGAACATAGAAGGAATGTTGTTAATGCTCAGTAATACTGAGTATAATGGTATAATGGAATAGTAGTAACATCAATCTGAATTATGTATCACCTTTCATTGGAGACATTCATACTCTTTGAGTAATTAGTGTCACCCCTTCTTTACTGGCAAGGGACACAAAGGAACAGTGAGCTAGACACCAAGAACTTGCTCAAGATTACAGAGTGACTCAGAAGCAAGCTCAAGGTAGAATTAGTGTCCTGATTCCCACAAAACCTCTGCCTCTCTCTCTTTTCCAGGTGTGCTTAGAAAGCTTTTTCTCATTTCTTCCTGAGCCATCTTCCACTCCCAGTTCCCTTCACTGAGTGTGCTGGGAGAGACTGTTTGGGAGAGGAGTTATAAAACTCAGAGCATCCCTTTGTGGCACCAGCAAAGTCATTTCTTTGGTCTCCTGTGCTGCCAAACCTTTTTAAAATGTTACCGTCTTTGGAAAGGCACCTATCTAAATATCTTACTATTCACCAGTGGGCAGGGAGAGAGAGGAGACATGCATTATTATTTACAATCTGTTCAAGTTTCTTTTGTATAAGGATTAATAGCTAATGCTTTAGTCCTAATTCAAATGAAAATTGATGATTTATAAGGATGCAGAATTGTAGGAAGAAAAAGCACAAATAGCTAAATATGTGCTACAGAACTGAAATGCCAACTGAAAAAGATCACTAATTGCCTCTGATTATTCCTTCAGTCCCCACTTAATTACAGAAAGGATCACAAATGCACCAGAAGAAAATCGCAAACCTTGCTGACACAAAGAATGGAGAGTGAAATTAAAAATCAATCATTACTACAGTTGTCTTATTAATGTCAAAATGTAAGCATGAAGACCCTGGATTAGGGCCCAGAGAAGTGATTCACCAAGTCAGACATAGTTAAGCCATTATTGACATTAGAGATTTTGACTTTCAAAAGTTCAGTATTTTTGAATAGAACCTAAAAGGATATTTATGAAGCTGTCCTTTTTGCATGTGGAAGACTGGTGTTTTGGACAAGGAAGATATAAGCCAGGAGATGATATAATTTAACTAAAGCTGATGTGTATGAAGAGAAATCTTGAATGGCAATCTGCACAGTGTCTTCAAGGGAACAGAAAAGGTGACAAAAGACAATAACATGAGTCATTGGGGTTGAAGAGACTGACATGGAAAACTGCACAAATACAATGGATCTAGTGAACACTAAAGTAGTATGCTTTCAAGCTTTCCTCTTTTAGTTCAATCTGCGTCACTCTGACTTTCCATAAAAGTTGTGTGGGAGAAAAGAGGAGGAATAGAATTAAGAAAAAAAAAAAAGCTCAGGAAATATGTAGAGAAAAATTCTGAAGATAAAATTTTTATGAAGAGTCTCTCTTGGTCCTAGAGCTGGTATAACAAATACCTAGGCAGCACTTCTATGGAGAGAAGAATCAAGTTTCCCTTCCAGTGACAAGAGCACTAGTTAATACAAAATGAAAATTTGTTTTTTAATTCAACTTGGCTTTTTACCGGTTTTTCCTGTCTGGGATACGGATTTGAGAGAAACAGCGAAGATGCTGTTTGGGAAATATAGGATCCAAAAGAGCATTATTCACCTACTACATCTTGCTCAATTCTGGATTGAAATGAAATAGAAGACTGAGGACTATTTAAAACATGTAGTTCATTCAACGGACAGAAGGGAAAGAAAGAGACTCAATGAAAGTCTAACTGCCCACTTTTAAGAGGGCTAATCTGAGAATTCAGAAGTCTTATAAATTCAGTAGTTCTAAGAAACAAGATATTACCAATCTTGGTCTTAAAATCTTTGAAAAAGTACCATTCTAGTTCTGTTATGGGAAATTTAGGGTGATAACTTACAGTGAACATCTAGTACTAGCAGATGCCACTGAAGTCCCCAGGTCTTCACAGTGATTCTCTTCATTCTAAGGAGGAAATGAGGGCCATTTAACCAATTACCCAGGTGTAGACTTAATCTCAAATGAAAGACCACAGAGTCCGAGGGCTGGAGTATTCCCAACTACCATTATATACCAACATTCTTATTATCACCACAATTAACCTTTCTCAATGTGGCCAAAATCCAGCAACAGGACAAGTTCAGCAACTCAACCACTAGGTTTTGAGTTCCTTGAAGGCAGAGGATAGGTTTTATTTTTCCTTATATCCCTAGCACACAATACAATGTCTACCACATAGTTTAAATGCAATAATGTTTTGCTAAAATAAGATGTTACCATGTAAAATGTCTGAGTCATCTTCAACAAAATCGATGTCTCTCAAATCCCACTCTGCGTAATTGTCAAACTCCTGTTTGGGAAAAAAAAAAATCAGAACCCCCAAACCCATTAACTTTAATTAATGTCTTAGAGTAGTCATAAAATAGAAGCAAATAGAAAATAAATAAGCAAATACTGGATTAAAAGTAGTGAATGACAAAAGGAGGAATAGAACAGAATTTCAAATTCTCACGGAATCCAGACTTTCTGAAACCATAGAGACTAGATGAACTCTCAAAGCTATTGCCCTGAGTTAATCTTTAAACTTTAAACCAAAAATATTCCCTGAAATCTTCATAAAAGCAAACAATAATTTAGCTTAACTAGCAAACAATGTCTGCCTTGAACATTATGCTCTTTTCAGATCTATCTACATGGGATCAAATTACAAACAACAACTGGAAAGATTGGATAGGAACCTTACAGGGCAATTTATGTTAATGGAAAGAACAACTCAAAGAAGGAGGGTAAGAAAGGTTGTACAACTTGAAGACTGTAACCAATATCACTGATTGGTACATGTAGAAACTGCTAAACTGGTGTATGTTTTGCTGTATATATTCTCAACAATGAAAAAACTAAAAAATTATTTTAAAAAAAAATAGTGAATGGGGTAAAAGGCCAGGATACTTTGCAAATAATAGGAAGTCATGGGAAAAATATTAGATATTTTGAGGCAGTAGTGACAGTAAAACTTAGAATAGTAATGAATTCAAGAATAAAGCCAAATCTATTGTTCTAAAAATTAACAGTAGTCTGTTCATTCCTAAGAAAACCTAACTTTGACCAGGCCTTCAATTATTTTAGGAAGGAGAAATGTCTGCATTAATCATATACGTTTTACTATGTTTTGATAGATCTGTTCATCATATTCTATTCAATGAGTTACAGTTTGCAGGGGTGGTGTCTATGGGGCAGCCCTACAATGTCATCTGCCATGAACAAAATGCTAACTAGGTGAGGCTGGCAAAATTGTTTGTAGATTATTAATAAACTGTCAAGTTACCTCTAGGAGTGCTATGCTGTGGGTAAAACAAATCAAGGGACTTGTGAGCACATCCACACAGTTTCAATTCTGTGACTAGATGAGGAACATGTGATTTTTATAAACATTCGCCATTCCTTATATCTTTGTGGATACAGGGGTTTGCAGGGGTCAGCAAACTATGGTCCATAGGCTAAATACAGCCCACAGCTTGTTTCTATAAATTAAGTTTTATTGGAAAACAGGCACACTCATTTGTTTATCTACTATCTATGGCTACTTTTACACCATAATGGTGAACTTCAGTTTTAACAGAGATTGTATGGCCTGCAAAATCTAAAATATTTACTATCTGGCCTTGTATAGAAAAAGTCTGCCAACCTCTGATACAATACAAGAACCCTTAAACCCCTGAGGTGTGGAGTGAAAACCAGACTGCAGAAATCTCGTACCTACTAAAGAAGAAGGGGCCAACACTAATGCCACTCGAGAAACAGATTCTTGGTTTCAAGAACTTTCATTGTTCCACACGTAAAATGTTTACACATGAAAAAAGGCCCTCAAATAGAAGAAAATGTGGTTGCCTAAGGCCCTACAAATTACATCACCTTGAAAATCTCCTTTCAGTAGTACGGAGCCTATGGATAAGAGGTATGAGCCTTGCCATAAACAAGCATCTTGTGCTCATGCTAAATGCAAGTTTCTCCTACCTCAATGAAGTCTGCTCGGGCTGGCATGTATCCTGCCATGTCCTGAGAAAGCAGGGAGTCAAAGGTAGGCCGGGGAGGGTCATCGGTAGCTAGAAGAATGTAGAATTTTTCTTAGCTACTTAATAAAATATTAGTATGAAAAAGTGACATAGAGATAGTCTTCATCTACACCCTGAAGTATTTTTGTTTGGTGATAGAAAATGTCTCTGAGAATTATTAAAATTCAAAAGATTTTTACAAAGGGCAACGTAAAAGAGATTATAGGAATACAGATTGATTTCTTAAAAAAAGAAAAGACTTAAGGAATTCTTTAAATAAGTATGGGGACCTTATCTCTGATTTTTACTTCCTTAACATGAAAGGGATTGTGGGGCTGGCGCGGGATCGGGCAGTGTTTCGTTCTGCTGTGCATGGGGTTGCTATGAGTCAGAAACAACTCGACGGCACTTAACAACAACAACAACATGAAAGGAGGGAGCCCTGGTGGTACAACAGTTAAGTGCTTGACTGCTAACAAAAGGGTTGGCAGTTTGAACCCACCCAGTAGTTTCATGGGAAAAAGACCTGGTGATCCACTTCAATAAAAATTATAATCAAGAAAATCCTATGGGGCAGTTCTACTCTGTCACATGGGGTCTCTATGAGTCAGAATCAACAACTATACCCAATAATAACAACATGAAAGGAAGCCTAAGATCTTTACTTCTAATATTACAGAACCAAAGTATTTACCCTATCTTCTCCAGCTCCCTTACCCACTTAGGGCCAATTTCAATTTATAACTTTTATCCAACTGAAAAGCAAAAAACACTGGAATTGACTCCCAGCTTTAGCATCCACAAGTCCTATGACCTTGTGTGAATGATTTAACCTTCTGAACCTCAGTTTCCTCATGTATAAAATGAGGAGAGCACTTGCTCTGCGGTGCTCTGAGGAACAAAGGGTCAATGGATATGGGAGCAAAGTGCAAACTAACATCTTAAGTGCTATGAAAATAAAGGGTATCATGAGGCTTTAAATTAGTCACCTCTAAAACTGTTTCTAGAGACTATGAGGAAAGGGATGAGGGAGGAGGAAACATTCATATCTTATTACTTATGCTCTGGGAGTCATTCAGGAAAGGTATCATTTATAATTCATCATGGTTTTCATTATGTTTTATTCAAAGTTCCATGAGTTCCGAAGCCAAGCGATTAGGAGGAAAAATAAGTTTGTCATTACTGCCACAAGCAAGTAAACAACACAACAAATTGCTTCTTGGACTTAACACTGGGGTGATTAGTAATTACTGATTAATAATTACTGGGTTCTCTTAAGTAACTAATATCTATGACCACAAACTCTCCAGAGGGATTGCAAAAAGGCTCATACTTATAACAGCATGAGAAGGTTAGCCCTTTGTGGACATCTCATTATATAGACGCAAGCATTAAAGTTAACTGATATATTTAAGGGACTCAAGAGTGGGACTCAGAACTACACATTGGCTCCAGGTACCCTGATGTCTAATATAGAACTCTGATTCCTAGGTTACATTTCCCATCCTGCCATATTATGGGTCTGACTCTCAATAACTATCATGCCAATTTCTCCTATCTTCCATAAGCTTTCCAACTGTCCAACACTTCAAACCACTGTTTATCTGCTTCTGAGACAGGACTGAAAGATGAGTTAAGTATCCCGTACCAAAATAGGGAGGTACTTACAGTGAAATGGAATGGCTGTGTCAGCAGTTTTTGCCTCCTCTGCTTGCTTCAGGTTTAGCAAGGTAGATGCAAACAGGGGGTTATTGATGAAATGCTTCATATAGTGCTTCTCACACTCCTCCTTGGTCTTGGTACACATTTGATTGGCTACATCCTGCCTAGAGAAGGAGTACGGGAAAAAGAAAGAAGGAAACAGTGCTTTCATTTATGTACAATGCTAAAGCATGGTTTGTCCTTTCCATATGTTTGGAGTCTGATACCTCTAAACTAGTATCATGAAGACATCAATAGAACAATGAGAAAAATATAAGCCTGGTATTAATGTAATCTGACATTTCAAATCCTGCTATTCCAAGATACAGAAATGGTATTTTAAAAGTTCCCTTTTCCACCAAAAGAAAGAAAAATCACTAGAAAATGTGTAAATTTCTCTGTGAGCTAATTTGTAGAGAAAGAATTGCTATAAATATGAAACTACTTCAGAACGCTAAAAATATACATATAGTTTTATATTTGCACAGTGTTTTATAGTTTACAAAACATTTCACGTGAACAAACATCTCTTTATTGGAGCTATTGCCAGATTCTGAACTAGAAACATTCACAACATAAATTTAAGTTAATCCTAGTACTACTAACTCAGTGGTATATTATTACTATATCAATTTAATAACAACAAAAAATGAAGCCCCCAAAAATTAAAAAGTGTGTTCTAGACCCCAAAGCTAATATGTGACAGTCAGAATCTGTACTCAACACCTATTACTCCTAGCCCCGATGATGGAGAGGTAGAGGTGAAATCCCTCAAAGTCCCCACCTCATCCTCTCTCTTAGATAGTATTCTGTCTATCCTCCTCCAAGGCATAACTATGCTCTGTTTTATGTATTTCAACCATGCGTATATATATTTTGATTCCCCTAATAGACTATAAGGGCTAGATCCATCTCTTAATTCTTAGTTATAGGCCCCCTCACCACCCAGCTTAGTGCCTTACTCAAATCGAGTAGAAAGGCAACAAATAATCATTTATATGGTCTGCTACGAGGGAAGAGGAGCAGGAAGACTAGTCCATTTTGGAGAGTTAGAATGTTAAGCAATAAATAAAAATCTAGGCCACAGATGACTAGCAAGCTCTTCACTTTTTCTCCTTTCTTCAGTACTTCCCACAGTATACAGTATCTTATGTTAAATAAATGCTGAATGAATGAATATAAGCAAAATGTAAATGGAACTCAGGTCTCCTACTCTAGGGCCCTGAACACAAGGGAAAAAACCTGATTTTTTTTTTAATTTGGGTGAAGATTTACAGAGCAAATTCACTTTTCATACAGCAGTTCACATTACTTTGTCTCATGTCATTGAACAGTTTACCACAATGCAACAGCTCCCCTCCCACTTCCTCCCCATAATTACCTCCTCCCAGTGTCCAGCCCTCCATACTCTCCTCCCCCTGTGCTGTCTCCCTGGGCATAAGCAGCCCTTCCTTCTCCTATGATTGTTCTCTCCAGGGTGTGTGTCTACTTGAGGTAAATGTTTAACTCACATGCCTGTACATTGTTTGGCTGGAAACCACAGTTGTGGGTTCAATTCCAGACCTGAAGGGCAGCTAGGGGCCAGTCTCAGTGGTTACACCAGGCTCTATTGGACCAGCAAACCTGGTCTTCACCTTCTTCTTCTTTTTTTTTTCCCTCCAAATGATTTTGAGTTTTGTTCCACATTGTTCTCCCTCTCTATTCAGGATCTCCTACACAGATCCCCTTCCAAGTGGATGACAGTGGTAGCCGGGCACCATCTAGTTCTTCTGGTCTCAAAGTTGCATAGGTTGCAAACTGGATGGTGTACCAGTCGCTAGCACTGATTGTTTCCATTTATTTTGATTTTCTTCTTTCTTCTTTGCTCTTGACGAGGAGAGACCCATCATTGCATCTAGATGGCAGCTTGCTAGCTTTTAAGATCCCAGTCGCTACTCGCCAAAGTAGGAGGTGGAACAATGTTTTGTATAGTATGTTATGCCAACTGAGCTTGATGTCCCCTGCGACTATGGTCCCAAGCCCGCAGGTTCAACTACTCTGTCACTCTGGGTAGCTGGCTGTGACCAAACAGTGACCACAACCTTGCCCCTTGTCAGCTCTACTATACACCTGGGAATTCTGATCATTCACATAAATTTATAGGACCATTGTCTGCCAACCCTATATATGATCTTGGATACACTCCCCATTTAGACATACCTAATTGTTTAGCCTGTCTACCTATCTATCCATCCATATACCCATGTTTGCCTTCACTGACAACTCAGTACTGTATATGCAAAAGGGTTCATATTTGTTGTCTGTATTTCCCACGTACCTCTCTATGTCTTTCTCATCCTCAATGCTGCCATATTGATCACTCAACTTTGGTACATTGCCCTTCTCTTCACCCAACTCAATATTTATTTCTATCTATCTAACAGCGTTCCCTCCCCGTCCCTCCCACCCCTGGTAACCAACAAAGAAAATTTCCTTCAATAAAAACCTGATATATTTTGATTAATTAAGGAAAAATTATACATACTCGGACATGAGAACAGGGAGGATCTAGTTAAGGTCATGTTAACTCCTCAAGCTTCAAACCCACCACTCATCTGTCTGGTTGCTGTACTGTGGTGGCTTGTGTGTTGTTGTCACACTGGAAGTTATGCTACTGGCTTTTCAACTACTAGCAGGGTCACCTATGGCAGACAGGTCTCAGTGGAGCTTCTAGACTAAGACAGACTGGAAGAAGAACATGGCTGTCCACTTCTGAAAAACTGGCCACTGAAAACTTTATGAATAGCAGTGCAACGCTGTCTGATACAGAGCTGCAAGAGGAGCTCCTCAGATTGGAAAGCATTCAAGATATGACTGGGGAAAAGCTGCCACCTCAAAGTACAGACCACCTCAATGACATGGATGGAGTAAAGCTTTCAGGAGGTTCATTTGCTGATATGGCATGAATCAAAACGAGAAGAAATAGCTGCAACACCCATTAGTGATTGAAATGTAGAATGTACAAAGAAAGAATCTAGGAAAACTAGAAGTGGTAAAAACTGAAATGGAACACATAAAGATTGATAACCTCAGCATCAGTGAGCTGAAATGAACTAGTACTGACCATTCTGCATCGGACAATCTTATGATCTATGCTGGGAATGACAAATTGAAGAAGAATGAGCGGCATTCATTATAAAAAATTACCTTTTTTAAGACCTATCCAGAAGTACCATGCTATCAGTGATGGGATAACATCCATACCCACAAAAGAAAGATCAGTTAATACAACTATTATTCAAATTTACACACCAATGACTATAGCCAAAATCGAAGAAATTGAAGACTTTTACCAAACATGCAGTATTTTGATCACATATGCACTAAGATGCATTGATAATTAACAGCCATTGGAATGCTACGGTTGAAAACAAAGACAGACAGGTAGCTGGAAAATATGGCCTTAGTAAGAGAAATGACACCGGAGATCACATGACAGAATTTTGCAAGACCAACAACTTCCTCATTGCAAATACCTTTTTTCAACAACATATACAGCGACTATACATGTGGAACTCATCATATGAAATACATAGATATCAAATCGACAGCATTTGTGGAAAGAGGCATTAGAGAAGCTGAGTATCATCAGTCAGAACAAGGCCAGGAGCTGACTGTGAAACAGACCATCAATTGCTCGTATACAAGTTCAAGTTGAAGTCCAAAACCCTGAGTATATCCTATCTGAATTTAGAGACCATTTCAAGAACAGATTTGACACAATGAACACCAATGACTGAACTGTGGATGACATCAAGAACATCATACATGAACAATGCAAAAGGTCATTAAAAAGACAGGGAAGAAGTAAAAGTCCAAAATGGATGTCAGAAGAGACCCTGAAGCATGCTCTTGAACACAGAATAACTACAGCAAATGAAAAAATGATGAAATAAAAGAGCTGAACAAAAGATTTCAAAGTCTGGCTCAAGAAGATGAAGTAAAGAATTATAGAAAGGCGGGGCAAGATGGCGGACTAGGCAGAAGGATTGCACAGACCCTCTTCAACAAAGAAAAGGGAAACCAATTAACACAGACAAAGAAGATAATCTTGGACCCCTGAGCCTTGAAGGAAAGGATGCAGAATTGGACTAAACCACAACTAGCAGAAGAATTTGCGTGAAAATACCAAAAA
>NW_006921783.1:5466742-5468096 GCF_000298275.1 Orycteropus afer afer | reverse complement strand
ACATGAGACAAAGTATATGTGAACTGCTGTATGAAAAGTGAATTTACTCTGTAAATCTTCACCCAAATCCTAAAAAAAAAAAAGAATTAGTTGTCAAAAATTACCTTTTAAGGTCCTTGATGTTCAACTATTTTAGGAGGGTAGCATATGATCAAGAGGGAGCTCTGCTGGTGTAGTGCCTAAGGCATCTGACTGCTAACCAGAAGGCTGGCGGTTCAAACCGACCAGCCACTCCTCGGAAGGAAGATGGGGCCATCTACTTCCGTAGTGATACTGCCTCGGAAACCTAAGGAGAGGTCGCTATGAGGTGAATTGACTCGAAGGCAGTGAATTATATGATCAAGAAACAATGTTACTTAAGGAAGAAGACCAAGCTTCAGGGAAGGCACTGATAAACAATAAGGGTGTAGGAACTGATGAATACCCATTGAGATGTTTCAGCAAATGGATGCAATGCTGGAAATGTTCACTCTTCTATGCCAAGAAATTCGGAAGACAGCTACCTGGAAAACTAACTGGAAGAGATCCATATTTGTGTTTATTCCAAAGAAAGACGATGCAACAGAATGTGGAAATTACCAGACAATATCCTTAGTATCACATGCAAGTAAAATTTGTGGAAAATAATTAAAAAAGCATTGCAGAACTACATCAACAGGGAACTGTCAAAAATTTAAGCCAGATTCAGAAGAGGACATGGAACAAGGGATGCCATTGCTGTTGTCAGATGGATCCTTGCTGAAAGCAGGGAATACAAGAACGATGTTTACCTGTGTTTATTAACTCTGCAAAGGCATTTGACTGTGTGGATAACCAATTGTGGACAACACTATAAAGAATGAGAATTGCAGAACATTTAATTGTGCTCATGAGGAAACTGTATACAGACCAAGAGGCAGTTGTTCAAACAGAACAAGGGGATATTGGGTAGTTTAAAATCAAGATGTGCCTCAGGGTTGTATCCTTTCACCACACTTATTCAATTTGCATGCTGAACAAGTGATCCAAGAAGATGGACTATAGTGAAGACAAGGGCAATGTACCAAATGTGAGTGATCAACATAGTGGCACTGAGGAAGAGGAAGACAGAGAGAGGTGCATGGGAGGTACAGACAACAAAGATGAACCCTTTTGCACATACAGTACTGCACTGTCAGTGAAGGCACAAACACTGATCTACTGGTGGATAGATGGGTGGACAGGCTGAACTATTGTAGCATAGTGGCTAAGGCACTTGACTGCTAACCAGAAGGCAGGCAGTTCAAACCCACCAGCCACTCCTCTGAAGGAAGGTTGGGCAATCCTACTTCCGTAGTGATACTGCCTCGGAAACCCAAGGAGGGGTCGCTATGAG
>NW_006921783.1:5446124-5466187 GCF_000298275.1 Orycteropus afer afer | reverse complement strand
AAAAAAAAAAAAAAAAGGACCAGGTTTGCTGGTCTGATAGAGCCTGATGGTACCACTGAGACTCTGACCCCTAGCTGCCATTCAGGTCTGGAATTGAACCCACACCTGTGGCTTCCAGCCAAACAAAAGACAGGGATATGAGATGAACATTTCTATTAGGTACACTCCTTGGAGAGAACAATCAAGGGAGAACAGATGGGCTGTGTATGCACAGGGAGAAAGCTCAGGGGGCAGGAGTGCAAGGAGGGAAGGACACGGGGAAGAGGTATCTATGGAGAAGAAGTGGTAGGAGAGTTGTTGCACTGTGGCTAACTGTAGTCAATGTCATGAGACAAAGTGTATGTAAGGTGCTGTATGGAAAGTGAATTTGCTCTGTAAACATTTACCCAAATCACAATTTGAAAAAAAAGATAAGAAGATGGATTATGTGAAGAAGAACATGGCATCAGGTTTGGAGGAAGACTCATCAACTACCTGTGATATGCAGATGACACAACCTTGCTGGCTGAAAGTGAAGACCTGAAGCTCTTATTGATGAAGATCAAAGACTACAGCCTTTAGTATGGATTACACCTCATTATAAAGAAAACAAAAATCATCACAACTGTACCAAGAAGCAACATGGATAAACAGAGAAAAGAGTGAAGTTGGAAAAGATTTCATTTTACTTGGATCAACAATCAATACTAATGGAAGCAGCGGTCAAGAAATCAAATGATATACTGCTGTAAAAGACTCTTTAAAGTGTTAAAAAGCTAAGATGTTACTTTGAAGACTAAGGTGTGCCTGACCCAAGTCATTATATTTTCAATTGCCTCATATGCATGTGAAAGTTGGACAATGAATAAGGAAGAATTTGATTTATGATGGTAGTGAAGAATATTGACTATACCATGGGCTGCCAGAATAAAGAACCAATCTGTCTTGGAAGAAGTACAGCCAGAATACGTTTTGGAAGCAAGGATGGTGAGATTTTGCCTCTCATACTTTGGTCATATAGTCAGGAGGGACCAGTCCCAGGAGGATTATCATGCTTGGTAAAGTGTTTGATCAGTGAAAAAGAAAAAGACCCTCAACAAGATGTATTGACACAGTGGCTTTAACCGTGGGCTCAAGCATGGCAACAATTGTGAAGATGGCACAGGACCAGGTACTGTTTCATTCTGCTGTACATACTATCATTATGAGTCAGAACCAACTTGATGGCACCTAGTAACAAAAACAACATTTCAAACTGTGCAAGAAAAATCTATTTACTAATGCCTCCACTTTCTAGTTCACAAAATGAAATGATTACTGTGAAATGCTCCCAAAAGGTAAAAATGAGAGTGATGGTATTATTATTATTAAGCGATGTTGCTTCCTAGGGCAATAGCTTTGAGGGATGGTCAATTCTGCTAAGCTCGGACTTAGGCAAGTTCCTGAAAGTAAAACAAAAAATGCCTATTTGAAGTCTATGAAACTTGAAATTCAGGTAAACTATGACCATCTACTTCAAGTCTGACTCTTAAATGACTAGGGCATCTATAGCCAATATAAATTCATAAAATCAGACAGGAATAAAAACATATTTGGTAAGTCTGACCAAACTAAAACCAAACCCACTGCTGTTAAATTGATTCTGACTTAGATACTCTATAGGACAGAGGAGGACTACCCTATAAGGTTTCCAAGGCTATAAATATTTATGGGAGCAAGTTGTCTCATCTTTCTCCCATAGAGCAGTTGGTAGGTTCAAACCACCAACCTACTGGTTAGCAGCTGAGCACTTAATCACTGTACCAACAAGGCTCCTTGATAAGTGTAAACTTTCTCTATACTCAGAAAGGAACACCCAGCTTCCCAATGTTGCTGTAATGTTGCTGTATCCAGACTGGCCTTTTAGGGATGCCCATAGACCACTATAATACCATATTCCTATGAGGCATTTCAGCCCTACAAAAGAATGTACAGAGAAGAGGACTTGACTTTAAATCATGGGTCAGTAAGTAAAAAATACATGACTTCCAAATTCCTCTTTTCAAGGCCCCTCCCTTTACTCTTCAACAATGGCTTCGTCCCTAAGCCCAGAGGGCAGGACAACCCTCTCTGCACCAAGCACTCACCAATTTCCAAAGCCACAGTCCATGACAGCTTCTAAAAGGGCCATTTCTTCTTGAGCAGTCCAGCTGGGATCAAGAACAGGAAAATCTGAAGTCTAAGAAGAAAACAGTTTTGCCTAAGAACAGAGAAAAAAATGGAACCTAGGAACCCCAACTGTAGTACTAGTTTATTTTTTAATAACTGTTACATTCTCATTGTATTGAGAGGTATCTAATGTATATTCCCATTAGTTGTCCACCTACCACATCCCTATTTCCACCATTAGCTACAAGGGTCTCCAATAAACATTATCATTCATAAATGTTACATATCTCAAGTAGAAATACGTATTTTGTAAACTTTGTACAAAGGTAGAGATAAAGCATGCTTACATTTAGCTAAGCAGTAAAAGCAAATATAAATGTGAGCATGTTTATATTTTTTTAATGGAAGAAAAATATCACATACCTAAAAAAATAAACCAACTACTTATAGGGGAGGGAGGGAATGGTAGAAAGGACAAGGATAAAAGCTAGAACTTTCTTATAGATTTAACTTAGAAAACACATAACTATTACACGTTGTTGTTGTTGTTATGTGCCATCGAGTCAGCCCCGACTCACAGCGACCCCTTCTTGGGTTTCCAAGGCAGTATCACTACGGAAGTAGATTGTCCTATCTTCCTTCCGAGGAGTGGCTGGTGGGTTTGGACCGCCAGCTTTCTGGTTAGCAGTCAAGTGCCTTAGCCACTATGCTACCAGAGCTCCTAACTATTACACATAAAGTAAAATAAAATTTTAAAAACACAATCTGCAAGAATTAAATGCAAAATGTAACAAATAAACCTGTGAATCAATATGAAGGCAAAATCACACAGAAAGGAATGATCCCAAGTGACTTAAAACACAGCAATTTAATGACTTATTCCTAGTAGAGTACACCTAATAAACAAAAAGAACTGACCTAAAAAAAAATCTTAAACTGTTTTCAGTAGTGTTGTTATAGTTATTCTGAGATTATTCCATGCAATAAGATATGGGGTAAAGGCAAACAAGTGATTATGTTGGCATCACTGCAAAGCAGGGCTTTGGCATAGGGAAAAAATAAAAAAAAGAGATATAAGAGTTTTAAGGCTATGTATTTAATAAAGAAACCTTATAGTCCTGTATTTGAATTACAAGTATTAGTAGGGATGCATTTTATCTTAATAAACAAACAAAAAAACTCCTCTTATCCACTGAAAAGGCCCGGAAGCAATTCCAGAGACAATGACTAACCTAATAACAACAAGCACTTCTAGTACTCAGTTCAGTCTCTAAATACCATTTCCCACTAAAAGGAACCAGGGCTCCTTAAAGAAAAGGTTGATTCCAGGTCTGGGTCAGGAAAAGTACAAAACAAGTCTGGTGCATCTCCTTCCAGCAGAAAGCAAAGAGAACAGTGGTTATGTTAAAAGGATTCAGGAGCAAGCTAAGGCTCTCACTAAGTAAAAAGGGAACATGTGAGTATCAATAGGATAATAAGTGCAAATAATTTAAACATACCAAATACTTCAAATTTTTGGAGATGCTAGAGAACTAATGCATATTTTTTTAACTAGTGAAAAAGGGAAGTAATCAAGCATTTATCCTTTCTTTCCTATACAAACCACACTTCAGGGTAACCCAATAATGATAGTAAACTCTTTCAAAAGAATTACTCTAACTCACAAATTGAAAGGAATGATAGACATAAAATATGACTATTTTGCAACTCCCAATGAATAGATGGAATTAACTACCAATTTTCAGGAAACAAAGAAGACAGAAAAACAGCAAAATCTAGCTGTAGTCACAGCTATAAGATAAATAATGTAGCTTTTTAAAAATCAAAACTAAGGAATGAAAGAGAGAGATGGAGAGAGGAACCACACTCTAGAATATATTTCAGAAGCAGCTAACTGCAACGCATGGAGACCTTACTTCCACCCTCATTACAACAAAAGTAAAAAGAAAAAAAAAAAAAATATATATATATATATATATACATTTATGATACCACTACCCACCCACTAGAATAGCTAAAATGAATGAGACAAACATCAAATTTTGGCAAGAATATAGAGATGATTGGAGAACTCTAAAATATTGCTGGTAGAAATTTAAAATGATATAACCACTTTGGGAAATTTTTTTGACAGTTTCTTAAAAAATTAAGCAATCATTTATTCTCAACTCAGCCATTCCACTCTTAGGTATTTATCCAAGAAAAATTAAAATATATCCACAAAAAGCATTATATGAAAATGTTTATACCATTTTTATTCATAGTAGCTAAAAACTGGGAAAAGCCAGATGTCCACCAACAGAAGAATGGATAAACTGTGGTATAATCATACAACATACTGTTACTCAGGATTAAAAAGGAATGACTATTAACATACACAACATCATGCTCAGGTTTCAAAATCTCAAAAACATGCTAAATGATGGAAGGGACAGATAACAAAGATGAATCCTTTTGCACATACAATACTGCATTGTCAGTGATGGCAAACATTGATCTACAGGTGGACAGATGGGTAGATAGGCTTAACTATTAGGTATGTCTATGCAGGGAGAAGTGTGCCCATGACCACGTATAGGGTTGGCAGACAATGTTTCTACAAGTGTTTTTGCATGCTCAATAAGAATTCCCAGGTACATAGTAGAGCTGACAAGGGACAAGGTTGTAGTCACTTCTTGGCCACAGCCAGCTACCCAGAGGGAGTGAGTAGTTGGACCTGTGGGCTTGGGACCATGGTCATAGGGGACATGAAGCTCAATTGGCATAACATACTACACAAAACATTGTTCCACATGCAAGCAGTGACTGGGATTTTAAAAGCTTGCAAGCGGCCATTTAGATCCAACAATCTCCTCATCCAGAGCAAAGAAGAATGAAGAAAACCAAAGATGCACCAAAACAATTAATCCAGTAACTGGTACACCATGCAATCCTCAATCTATATGAGACCAGAAGAATTAGATGGTGCCTGGCTACCACTGTTCTATGTAAGAGACCCTGAATAGAGTGGGAGAAGAAAACTCAAAATCATAAAAAAAATGAAAAGGACCAGGTTTGCTGGTCTGATAGAGCCTAGTAGAATACCTGACACTATGGCCCCTAGCTGCTATTCAGGTCTGGAATTGAACCCACTCATGTGGCTTCCAGCCAAACAAAAGACAGGCATATGAGTTGAACATTTACATTAGGTAGGTACATTCCTTGGGGAGATCAACCATGGGAGAATAGAAAGACCGTGTATGCACAGGAAGACAGCCTGGAGCACCATAGTGCATGGGAGGGAAGGACACAGGGAAGAGGTAACTATGGGGAGGAAGTGGGAGGGGACCCATTGCATTATGGGAAACTGCAGTCAATGTCATGAGACAAAGTGTTTGTGAGCTATTGTTGTTGTTACGTGCCGTTGAGTTGGACCCGACTCACAGTGACCCCTCCTTGGGTTTCTGAGGCAGCATCATTACAGAAGTAGATTGCCACATCTTCTTTCTGAGGAGTTGCTGGTGGGTTTGAACCTCCAGCCCTCTGGTTAGCAGTCCAGTGCCTTAGGCACTACACTACCAGAGCTCCCATGTGAGCTATTAAAGAGATGCAAATCAAAACAACAATGAGATACCATCTTGCTCCAGCACTAGTAGCAAAGTTCAACAAGACAGAAAACAAATGCTGGAGAGGATGCAGAGAGATTGGAACTCTCATACACTGCTGGTGGGACTGTAAAACGGTACGACCACTGTGGAAAGCAGTATGGCGATTCCTTCAAAAGTTGTTATTAGAAATACCTTTTGACCCAGCCATTCCATTACTAGGTATATATCCTAAAGAAGTGAGAGCCAGGACAAGAACAGACACATGCACACCCATGTTCATCACAGCACCATTTACAATAGCCAAAAGATGGAAACAACCTAGGTGTCCATCAACTGAAGAATGGATAACCAAATTATGGTACATACACAAAATGGAATACTACGCAACTCTAAAGAATAATGTAGAATCTGCAAAACACCGCATAATGTGGATGAATGTGGAGGACACTGTGCTGAATGAAATAAGTCAATCACAGAAGGACAAATACTGTATTATTCCATTATTGTAAAGAGTTAAGGAAAGGTTTATGTATAGAAGGAAATTTTCTTTGTTGGTGACCAGAGGTGGGGGGTGGGGGTAGGGTACACTGTTAGATAGATAGAGGTAAGTATTGATTTGGGTGAAGAGAAAGGCAATACACCAAATGTGAGTGATCAACATGGTGGCAATGAGGAAGAGGAAGACATAAAGAGGTACATGGGAGGTGCACACAACAAAGATGAACCCCTCTGCACACACAGTACTGCGTTGTCAGTGAAGGCAAACACTGATCTACAAGTGGACAGATGGGTGGACAGGCTGAACTATTAGGTATGTCTATGCAGAGGGGAGTGTACCCAAGACCCTGTATACAGCTGGCAGACAATGTTTCTACAAGTGTATTTGTATGTTCTGGAAGAATTCCCAGGTGTATAATAGAGCAGATGAGGGACAAGGTTGTAGTCACTTCTTGGCCACAGCCAGCTATCTAAAGGAAGCAAGTAGTTGGACATGTGGGCTCGGGACCATAGTTGCAGGGGACATCAAGCTCAATTGGCATAACATAATACACAAAACACTGTTCCACCTCCTACTTTGGTGAGTAGAGACTGGGATCTTAAAAGCTTGCAAGAGGCCATCTAGATGCCATGATGGGTCTCTCCTTGTCCAAAGCAAAGAAGAATGGAAACAATTAGTCCAAGTGACTGGTATACCATGCGATCCTCAGCCTTTACGATAATGAGATCAGAAGAACTAGATGGTGCCCAGCTACCACTGTCAACCACTCGGAGGGGGATCTATGTAGGAGATCCTGGATAGAGTGGGAGAACAATGTGGAACAAAACTCAAAATCACTTGGAAAAAAAAAAAAAAGGACCAGGTTTGCTGGTCTGATAGAGCCTGGTGGAACCACTGAGACTATGGCCCCTAGCTGCCCTTCAGGTCTGGAATTGAACCCACACCTGTGGCTTTTAGTCAAACAAAAGACACGCATATGAGGTGAACATTTACACTAGGTAGATACACTCTTGGCAGAGAACAATCATGGGAAAAAGAATGGCTGTTTATCCACAGGGAGACAGCTCAGGGGGCAGGAGTGCATAGAGGGATGGGCACAGGGAAGAGGTAACTATTGGGAGGAAGTAGGAGGGGAGGTGTTGCATTATGGTAAATTGTAGTCAATGTCACGAGACAAAGTGTATGTGAACTGCTGTATGGAAAGTGAATTTTCTCTGTAAACTTTCACTCAAATCACAATATAAATTAAAGAAAACAAACAAACAAAAAACACATGCTAAGTGAAAGAAGCCAGAATTGATGGAGTATATACAGTACGATTCCATTTAGATGAAGTTCTAAAATAAGCAAAACTGGTCTATGGTGACAGAAATCAGAACAGTGATTGCTTCAGGGATGAAGAAGAGACAAAGGGTTGAAAAGGCCTTTATGAGATGATTAGAAAAATGTGAAAAGTGATTGCAATTGTTAAATTTACAAAGAGCTAACGAAACATTTACACATGATATGATTTTTGTGGGATTTGCTTCAAAATAATCTGGGGGTAGAAAGGCTGAGGGGTCTGTATGAAATAAGAGTGACCATGAGTTAATAATTTTAACAACAGGTGATAGGTATATTCAAGCTTATTATACTACTTGTGATAGTTGGTTACACTGGTGACCCCCAGTGTACTCCTCCTAGAATTCACACCCTTGTGTGGTCCCTTCCCTTTTAACATGGGTTGGACTTGTAACGTAAGACCTGGCAGATTTCATGAATGCTCTTGGGAGCCCTCAGCCACCATGTTAAGTCCATGTAACTTGGCCACATGGCAAAGGAAAGGCATGAAGGATACATGGAGATGAACCAAGGCCTCAGACAGTTAAGGTATTCCAGTTAACCTCCAACCAATTCTAGCTATTCTAACTAAGGTGCCACAAAGTTGTGAAAAAAGCCTCTTGGACTTCCAGCCCCAGCACCATCATGAGGAGCAAAGCCAGCCTCACTATCCTGACCCACACAACTGTGGGAGATAATAAAATGTGGTCATTTTAAGTCACTAAGTTCAGAGGTAGCTGTGAAGCAGCAACAGAAACCCAAACATTCTCTCTGCTTTGGTGTATGTGTGAAATTTACTATATATATATTTATTTTTTTTAAAAAAAGAGATACAATAGGTCTTCAGATTACACAGGCATCTAAAAATCACTGTATCATTTTAAATTACAACAAGAATCTCTGTGGTGATTTGAGAAATTACACTACCATTAAGCAACACATTTTTATCTGCACATCTACTATGTATATGTCTAGTATAGTCAGAATTGACTCGATAGCAACTGGTTGTTGGTTAGTACATGAGTCAAAAGATCCCAAAAAAAGAAATTTCAGAGTCTACATCTTTATTACGCTCATAATAATCAATCTGACAAGTACTATTTTATTGCTGTCTATATTTTGTTCATTGCCATCAAGTTGATTCTAACTCATGGTCACTGACGTCATTACAGGGGTGTATGTGGAGGTTGTGAACTACACTGGGTAACACTGTCAGGAGGTGACACCAAAATAACTGTCTATAAAATTTTTGTGCAGTGTTTCATCAGAAATTTATAATGTTTTATAAAAATATTCCTGTAAGGTAGGTAAAACAACGCACAGTTTTTGTAAGCCCAGCTTACATGTATCAGTATATTTAAAGACTAAAACTCTATGATAATGTACTTAAAATTTTTTTTTTTTTAATTTTTACAGTGTTCCCTCCCCCCCGATAACTGAATTTTTGAACATTCTAAAGCACTCTGGTCAGAGCTGTCATTATCACACAATTACAGTGATGCTTCCAATTGTGTGGTTTCACCTGCATGTGTTATGAGCATACATTGTTGTTTTTGTTGCTGCTAGTGTTTTTATAGTTGCTGATTTTGTCAAATTTTCTGGTGTTTTACAAAGCTACATTATTGTGGTAATTAGTTTTTGTGTACCTACATAAATAACTTTTTTGAGAATGAAGTAGTAATTAGGGGAAAACCAAACCCACTGCTGCTGAGTTGATTCCAACTCATAGTGACCCTGCAGGATAGAGTAGAACTGCCCCACGGGGTTTCCAAGGCTGTAAATCTTTACAAAAGCAGACTGCCACATTTTTCTCCCACAGAGCAGCTGGTTGGTGGGCTCAAACTGCTGACTTTTCAGCTAGCAGCTGAGCTCTTAGCCACTGCACCACCAGGCCTCCTTAATTAAAGGAAAAGGAGAAAAATCAAAAAGGCTTCCACTCAGTTACTAATGTTGTAACTAGTAATGTTGTAATTCAATGTAGAAAGATTTTACAGAACAATTCTATTAGTATTCATATAGTCTAAGAAATGTTACATTTAAACCTATTAAGATTTAGCTATTTTCTGCTTTTAATTTTTTGTTAAAATCGTATGTTTTCAATAATGGAAGGCATTTTTAATGAAATAAAAAAAATTTTTTTTGAGGTAATATGGATTTTGATACAATTAATGGGACAGATATGTCCCAAGGAATTTCTGATGCTGGGGTTGGTGGGGCAAGGCCCATTTCTTCAGATTCATGCAATTATACAGACTCCCACAAGATGGCAGCACACACTACAAGTGGGATGGCAGTTTCCCACTAAAACTCACTGGCAGTGAGTCAATTCCAACTCATAGCACCTCTAGAAGGCAGAGCAGAACTGCCCTATAGGGTTTCTAAAGCTGTATATCTTTACAGAAGCAGACAGCCTCATCTTTCTCCCATAGAGCAGCTGGTAGGTTTGAACCAATGACATTTGGGTTAGCAGCCAAGTACTTTGACCACTGTACCACCAGAGCTCCTTCACTAAACTCCAGAGACAGAAAATGTAGGTGGGCACCATATGTCCCACAAGTGATGAAAAGGTTAAGCAATTTACAACTATATTTATCACATATTATTCTATGATTAAAATTAATAAACATTATTAACGATTCTGTATGGTCTCGTACAGGAAGAAGCCGATGCAGGGGTTTATGTGACACCATGAGTCACCGCATTGAGTGACAACGCTACTGATGCTACTGCTCACGATGATACATGCGTTACAGAGTAGAACTGAGCTTCACAGAATTTTCAAGGCTGTCACCTTTTGGAAGCACACAGCCAGGCCTTACTTCCAAAGTGCCTCTGGGTGAGTTTGAACTGCCAGCCTTTCATTTAGTAGTCCAGTGCTTAACCATCTGTGTCACCCAGAGAGATAAGTGCTATACAGACATAAAGATGACAACTCACATACTATTTGAAGTACCCATGTTAATCCCAAAATTGTATTTTATAGCATTAAATAAACAGCCCTCACCAACTTTACTGTGAGATAAATAAGAAAAACTGTCTATACCCATGCCCCTCCACAAAAAAGGCTTAAGACAGTTTTTTTTTTTTTTTTCCCCCTAAAGGTGAATCAATGTTACTCAATTCCTGGACTAAACATCAGCCCTACTGAACCATAATCTCCAAAAGAGCAGGTCCTAGGAATCTACTTTTTAACAAGTGCCCAGGTGGTTCTTATGCACTGATGTTGAAGAACCACTGGTATAAAGGGTGTGGCATAAGGAGTTGCCTTGACTTATTCAAGGTTCTAAGAACTACAAGACAAATATAGGCACAGAACTTAGAAATCCTGATTAACGCACCACCCACCATGGCATGAGTAACTCCCAAAAATATAGCACTGTGAGTTGACAAAAGTACTAAAAATCACTGCAAGTTATCTGAGGCTTCATATGTAAAAACTCAAGTTTTTAGTGGCTTCATTTGCAGAAAGCCAAAATTTGGTCATGACTCCTCTAGAAGGGAAGATTCACTGGGAAAAGATAAGACAGGCCAAAAAATGAGGGGTATAATTAACCCCTAAAAGCTCCCCAAAGTAAAGGACAATACTAAAATGTGTATGAGTATAGAATATGTGAAAAAAAGGATGACATAATCAGAATAATTAAGTAGGTTTGGAGTGAAACTTAGTGCCTTCAACATTATGCACAAGACATAGTGCCCAGAATAGCTAGAGAGCTCACAGTCAGCTTTCTTGCAGTGGATAAACATGACTCACCAACCTACCCAAGCTACACTAAATTATTCTTTAAGGGATTATTTTCACAATTAAAATGTATAAATTTGCCTCATGGTTCTAGGCATTCTTGTGTGAATTGGGAAGAATAAATCAGCTTTCTAAAGATCTGGTAATCTTGGTGAAATTAACTTAAAGCCTTGCTATTTGACCACACTCCCTCAACTCTTCACTGATTTTGCAATTAACAAAAAGGAAAAAGAATTATATTAAACGTATCTTGTAATTAATGAAGATTTAGTTAAAATATGGACGGTATTTAGAGAGGCAGAGGAAGGCTAGCCAATGGGATGTTAGGAACTACTACACAGCACTTCTTCAATTCACCATGGTTCAAGATCTGACTCTCAGCACTACAGGACTAGAAACTTAACAAGTCTTCAAAAACGATTACATTCAGGGATGCCGATCAGCCTTTTCTAAAGGGATTTTTAAAAATAGAAGTAAACTCATTACATTCCATTAGTATAGAGATCAAGTGGATCAAATGAAATTGAGAATTCCCTCAAGATTCCTGTTGCTGTGTTGTTATGTGACTCATAGTGACCCCTCCTTGGGTTTCCGAGGTGGTATCACTACGGAAGTAGATTGCCCAACCTTCCTTCCCAGGAGTGGCTGGTCGGTTTGAACTGCCACCCTGGTTATTCAATCCAACACTAACTAGATACTGCTGTGAAGGGATTCTGCAGATGGAATTAAGGTTACTAATCAGCTGACCTTAAAGGAGGGAGATTATCCTTCATCACCTGGATGGGCCCAATGTAATCATGTAAAACTTTAAAAATAGAAGAGACTAGCAAAAGAGTCAGTCAGGAAGACTCTAAGTGTGAGGAAGATTTCCTGTTGTTACTTCCTCTGAAGATAGGGAAAAGAACAGAGTCAAGGAATGTCAGTGAGAGTGACTCCTGGCTAACAGCCACTAAGGAAATAGGGGCTTCAGTCCCACAATTGCATGGAACTGAATTTTGCTAAAAACCTCAACGAGCCTGGAAGCAGATTCTCCCCAGGACATCCAGATATGAGACAAGGCCTACCAACACCTTGATTTCAGCCTTGTGGAACCCACAGCAAACCAACCAGGCCTACCAGATTTGTACAGAACTGTGAGATACAAACTTGTTTTAAGCCCTTTAATTTTTGGTAATTTGGTATAGTAGTAGCAATAGAAAACTAATATAGTGCCAACTGAGTAATCTATGATGTGAAACTATTACTATCAAGCAGATACCATCCAGCATTCTTCTCTGTATGAAAAACTGGGAAATCCAATGTCAGAAAACACTTGGTGAACTAGGAGATTTAGTTATATGCTTAATATGCTCTAGTAACTGACAAAATGGGAGCTCTGGTAGCATAGTGCCTAAGGCACTTGACTGCTAACCAGAAGGCTGGAGGTTCAAACTCACCAGCCACTCCTCGGAAGGAAGGCTGAGCAATCTACTTCCACAGTGATACTGCCTCAGAAATTCAAGGAGTGGTCGCTATGAGTCAGGTCCGACTTGATGGAAAATAACAACAACAACAACTGACAAAACTATCTTGACAAAGGTATATATACTTTCAAGTAGATATGATACTCACTTTGACTTATTAGGGAACTTATTCCCCTGGCCAGGGCTTAGAAGGATACTACTACTATCTGTTTCTCATCCGTACTTTTAGAGGTGGCAATACAACCAATCAAATTAGGGCCAAGTCTTAACTCTGGCCTAAAAAGCAGTATGCCTTGTCAGAGTGATTGTATGTATTAATTATCTCATCTGTTATGTGTTCAATTTACAGCTTAACTCTCAGAAAGTAATCTCCCAAGGCAGGGGAATGGATTCCAGACATAAACTTCACCACTGCTCACATGAAGGACATACAATTAGCCAAACACAGTAACAAAATATTTGCAATAGGTTCATCAACAAACCTAAAAGACAGCATACCTCTTATCTTCTTATCTGTAAATTTTAAAAGAAAGTACTTCCTTTAAATTACTTCAAAATTCGAAACAAAAACCTGAGTACCTAAAACTTTTTGGACTTAAACACCTTGCCACAAAACTCTAAGAAACTTTTTGGGTAATGATCACCAAATTCAGAAGAGGGGGAAAAAAGAGATACTTGGAGATGAACACATTCCCAGTATGAAATTTGAAAATGAATGGAAGTCCCATGCAACATCATCATTACCATTATTTCGTAAGTATGATCACTTTGATGTTTCTTGTACTCAAATCCACGAGTAAAACACTGCAAAAGAAAGGAAAATTAAGTTACCAACAAGGTACTCTTTGAAATGCTTTCTTACAGGATAGGAGATGGTTTGTAAGTACTCTTGTGAAGAGGAATTCACTAAACCTTGTCTGCCGCTGCAAAGGATGGTATATTCATTACCACAGCTTTTCAGTGGCCCTTAAAAAAAAGCGATGCTGTGGTAGTTTGTGTGTCAACTTGGCTGGGCCATGGTTTACAATGGCTGGGCAGCAGGATGTGGTTATTCCCCATGATGAGACTGTAATCATCTCCATGGCTCAATCTGCTGTGAGCAGCTAAGTAGTTGACTTCAGGGTGTGGCCTGCTTCCAGTATATATGGAGAAGCTTTGAGGAAGGTCTCTAGCTTTTTGGCACATTTGGATCCTGCATTTGGCTGAGTAATCTTCTCAGTGGCCTGCCATATTGCCTACGGATCTTGGGATTGCTCCTGGACTTGACTCAGTGGTTTGCTGTGTGCCTGTGGATCTTGGGACTGTCATTCTACTTGCCGACCTTGGATTCATCAGCCATAGCAGCCAGCAGCTGCCTGAGTTAAGAGATGCCTCTAGCTACAGTAGGCATGGAGCAATAGGCAGAGCTGAAGCCCAAGGTCAAGAGGCTTTCAACCAGCCCCTAGAACACTCTGAATTTAGATTTCTAGCCTTGTAAACTGTGGGAGAGGTGCCCTGGTGGCATAGTGCCTAAGGCATTTGACGCCTAACCAGAAAGCTGGCAGTTCAAACCCACCAGCCACCCCTTGAAAGGAAGGTTGAGCGATATACTTCCATAAAGATACTGCCTCAGAAACCCAAGGAGGGGTCGCTATGAGTCAGATCCGACTTGACAGCAGTGAGTTTGTTTTTTTTTTTGGAAACTGTAGGAGAGTAAATCCCTGTCTGTTAAAGCCATCCAATTGTAGTATTTGTTATAGGGGCACTAGAAAACCAAGATAAATGTAAAAAAAAAATACTTTTTTCTAGGACAATCCTACTTTGCTAAGAGCTTGAGCCCTGGAATCAGACTGCCTACATTTAGATCCTTGTTCCATACTTGCCCTATCTCAGCAGTTCTAAGACATACTTTGTTGTCGTATTTTAAAACTGTGAAATTATCTTATAACTGAAGCAGTTCCATCAGCCATTTTTACACATTTTAAAATTTTTGAAATAATCAATGGCATCTTGGATTGGATAAAATACGGTATTTGCTGTGTAACCGTGAGCAAGATACTTAACCTTTTTTTGCCCAAGTTTCTTCATCTATAAAATTGAGATGATAACATTTAACTCATAGGGTTTGTAGTGATGAATGTAAGGATCAATTCATGTAAACTACTCAGAATACTGCCTGACACAGAGTAAGCACCTATAATTAGTGTTAGCGTCTACAACATGGTTTGTTCCCTTGTATGTCACCTGCCCAGATACCACTCTTCAACAAGACAGTGTCACAAATGCTGTAAAAAAACACTCCTCCAGCTCTGCTTCCTGTAGTCCCAATACTGTAAAGCCACTGGCAAAAACAGTGTTAAGCATTAAGCTGATACGGTTGTTGTTGTTATGTGGCGTCGAGTCAGACCTGACTCATAGCGACCCCTCTTTGGGTTTCTGAGGCAGAATCACTATGGAAGTAGACTGCCTAACCTTCCTTCCGAGGAGTGGCTGGTGGGTTTGAACTGCCAGCCTTTGGGTTAGCAGTCAAGTGCCTTAGGCATTATGGTATCAGAGCTCCAAGCTGATACAGAGATGTGGGATATTCAACATTCTCATCCACCTGCTCTGTTCGCCAACTGCACTGACTGGTAAATTGTGATGGAGGATGGACTGGAAGGAACATTCTTCATAAGGCAAGCCTCTCTTTAGTGAGTTACCTGCAAGCAGAGAAAAAAAGGAGGTGGCCCACATTCAGCACACTTGATATAAGGCTCCATGAGGTAGGAAGAACAGCCTCGACAAGGTGGCTTATCAGAGGGATCATCTAGAACAAAGAGAAAACAAATACACTAACTTCAGAACATCATATTATTATGTGAAGTACAAGAATGTAAAAATCTGCAAACAACTACACAGAGAGCTGGGCTGAAAAGTTCATGTAGACAAGATGAGCTCATTCCAAGTAAGAAAAAACAAAAATTGTGCTATTTTTTACATCAGGGCAATTTTGTGCCTTAGGTACATTACTTTAAACAACAGCCCTGCAGAGGGATTTATAAACATAACTTTTAACCAGAACTGTCATGATGCTAGTAACTTATTTTCTAATAGTTGAGAAGGTCAGGGGGGAAAAATGGGCACTCACCTACACAAGTACAGATAAAGCAAATGTGACAGACTGAATCTAGGTGGTGGGCATGCAAGTAATCACACACTGTTCTCTCCATTTAAAAAAATGTTTGCAATTAAATGATTACAAGTTCAACTAGAAAAAGAAACTCCTTTAAATATATGTCTTGGAATATATTATTTTATATCTGAATTGGGATTTAAACCCAGGAAAGCACTCTTCTTCTCTTTTTTCCATGCTAAGCACAGAACGTAACAGACCTTCTTCCAGTTCCAATGACAATATTATGTTCCTAAAATATTAAAGCAATGAGTACAATCCAAATTCTCTAACTCCAAAAGAATCAGATATGTGTTCCTAGTGCCCCAAAGGGAGCTCTGGTAGCATAGTGGCTACGGCACTTGACTGCTAACCAGAAGGCTGGCGGTTCAAATCCACCAGCCACTCCTCGGAAGGAAGATGGGGCAATCTACTTCCGTAGTGATACTGCCTTGGAAACCCAAGGAGGGGTTGCTATGAGTCGGGTCCGACTCGACGGCAAACAACAACAACCAACAACAACAACAACAGTGCCCCAAAGGGACCTTTGGTGGCATAGTGCCTATAGCATTTGACTGCTAACCAGAAGGCTGGCAGTTCAAACCCACCAGCTACTTCTTGGAAAGGTCGGCTGGGCAATCTACTTCCGTAGAGATACCGCCTAGGAAACCCAAGGAGGGGTCGCTATGAGTCAGATCTGACTCCACAGGTAGTGAGGTTTTTTTTTTTAAGTGCCCAAACTCTGCCTCTCTGGACCCAGGACATTTTAGTAAACTTTTCTGTGATCAATAAGCAGGATTCTAAGAAAACATAGGCTTTGAAAGTAGATGAAGAGATTTCATTTGTTTAGCCTGAGGCAGGATTTCTCATTCCTTAATAGCACTCTTCAAGGCACCTTTATTACTTACTGTTCTTTTCAGTTGTTTCTAAGTGAAGACCTGGAGGAAACTGACAAGGATAAGAAATATACTCCTTCTAGCAGCAGCTATCCACTTCCCTCATTTTAAATTGTGACACAGAAGAATGAAAATTGTTTAGTATTAAGTGCTAGATGCCAATTTTTATCAAATAACCCTCTTCTTCACTTTCTTGTTATTTTAGTAATTTAACTTTTCTTTTCTTTCCTCAAACTCAAACATCAGCCACTGAGCAGAGAAGTCTTTTTAACAGGTCAAAGTCAGAAAACAATACGAACCATCTTAAAGCATACAACTCAGTGGCATTCACAATCTTGTGCAATCATCACCTCTAATCCCCAGGAGACCCTGTACCCTTAAGCATTTGCCACCCATACTGCCCTCTCCTCAGCCTCTGGTAACCACCAATCTGCTTTCTGTCTCTATGGATTTAATTATTCAGGATATCCATATAAATGAAAACATACGTGATCTTCTATATCTGGCTTTTTTCACTTAATATTTTCCATGTTAATTCACATTATAGCATGTATCAGTATTTCATTCCTTTCTTACAGCTAAATAATAAATATTCCACTATGAAAGAGCTTTTAAACTCTCAGGTCCAAAAACAATTATTTTGTAAAAGCAATCCATATTTACAATTGTTAAAATTTTAGACATAAAGATATAAAGAACAAAGTATACCCACTGCCATCAAGTCAATTCCAATTTATAGCAACCCTATAGGACAGAGTCGAACTGCCCCATAGGGTTTCCAAATCTGTAAATCTTTATGGAAGCAGACTGCCTCATCTCTCTCCTGTGGCCACTACCCAGGAATATTCATCATTAACATTTTGAAAATATTCGTATAGTTCTTCTATGTGTGTGTGCATGTATATGAAACAAAAGTGGAGTACTGTACATGTTTTATAAGCACTCTGGTGGCACGAGGGTTAAGCGCTTGCCTGCTATCCAGAAAGTCAGTGGTTAAACTCACTAACCATTCTGTGGGAGGAAAGACCTGGCAAGCTTCTCCTAGGAAACTCTAGTGAGACAGTTCTTCTCGTAGGGTTGCTATGAGTCAGAATTACACATTTTGTAGCCTTTTTTTCACCTGACAATATGTTGTGAACATCTTTTCATGACAGTACATATAGATCTTCCTCATTCCTTTTAATGACGAGTACTATTACATTGCTATCAATCATCTAGTGGTTCTCAACAGGTGTGATACTGCCCCCTAGGAGTATATTTTTGGAAATGTGAGGAGGTGCTTTTTGGTTCCACAATGACTGAGAAGCATTACTAGAATTTAGCAGGCAGGGATGAGGGAGGCTTAGAAACCTTGCAACCCTCAAGACAGTCCTATTAAACAAAACTGGTCTGTGTCCTCTACAACTTTCAAATGTTCACCAGACATTCAAGTGAAAAACCTGTTCATAATTACATGAGCCTAAAACCGAATTATACAAATACAAAGTATTTTTGAGTTTTTACTATACACAGACTTTTCCAGAGAGATAAGTGCATGTAATTCTAGAGAAGATTGTTATTTTTTTTTCTCAGAACTTTATGAGGAGTTATTCAAACTTGTTGTGTTCCTGAATCACCAATACCACACATCTGAATCATTCTGCATTTGTTGCTAAGACTCTCAGTGATTCAACAAATGGGTGTAATCATCTGACTACTTACGTCACTGTTTTCTATAGGCAGTCCTCATGTTTCAAGCATCTGACTTACAATTTGTACAACCCCTACTTACAACAAATTCTTGATCACAATCATATTCACGAGCTGCACAGACAGTTTTTAAATCACTGAAAAGGCCTCAAGCCTTTTTCTGCACTGAATAAGAAACATATACACCTGTTCCCACTTACCTACAAATTAGACTTAAGGACACTTAGGAATGGATCTCATTCATAATGGGGTGACTACTTGTACTATAGTCATGCCTGAACATTCAAATATATACTATTTAATTATAAATTGCATCATTTTATTAAAAGTTACTTAACATTTCCTTTGTATCAAAGTCATTGTTTTTTTGAAATCAGTTTTATGTATCATTATATATTTACATAAAAGTGTATACTATATTATCTATGTATTTCATTTCCCAGTATTAAGCAGCTTTAAAACGATCATAAAAGAAATTACTAGATCTGCTAAGACTGAGAATTAATCTAACCAGTCCCTAACTCATGGGCATTATGTTGTTTCTAATTTTAAAGAATCAACATTCTTGTACATACAATACTACATACTTGTTCTTCAGGATACATATCTTCCTAGAACTAGAATTTTCAAGAATACAAGAGGTTTTCTGAGGTTTCTGACACATACACTGCCCTTCAAAAAAGTATTCCAGACCTTTTATTTTACCTGGGGGTACGGAAAAGCCTTTTTCCCATCATTTAAAATCCAGATGCAATAAAGATTCATGATTTGAATACATTAATAAAAACAAAACAAATAAAAAAATACTCTTGGCCAAAAAACACCATGTTGTTGTTGTTAGGTGACGCCAACTTGGTTCTGACTCACAGAACCCTATGTACAGCATAGTGCCACGCTGCCTGGGCCTGTGCCAGCCTCATAACTGTTGCTATGTTTGAGCCCACTGTTGGAGTCACTGTATCAATCCACCTTGTTAAGGGTCTTCCTGTTTTTCGCTGCCCCTATACTTTACCAAGCATGATGTCCTTGTCCAGGAACTGGTCCCTCCTGATAGCATATCCAAAGTTGGTGAGACAAAGCCTCAGCATCTTCCCTCCTAAGGAGCATTCTGGCTGCACTTCTTACAAGACAGAAATTTTCGTTCTTCTGGCAGTCCGTGGGATATTCAATCTTCTTCACCAACACCATAATTCAAAGGCATCAATTTTTCAGACTACCAGCTTTCACATGCATATGAGGCGACTGAAAATACCATGGTTTGGGTCAGTTTCATCTTAGTCCTTAAAGTGACATCCTTGCCTTTTAACACCTCAAAGAGGTTTTTTTGCAGCACATTATCCAATGCTATACATTGCTTGATTTCTTGATGGGTGATTATGAAATCCTTGACAAAGTCAGTATTTTCTCCATTTATCATGCAGTCTGCTTCCACAAAGATTACACCCTGCGGGACAGTTCTATTCTGTCCTATAGGGTCAATCTAAGTCAGAACTGAATCGACAGCAATGGCATAAAAGTCTAAAATCCCTACTAAACAAAGAATTTTTTAAAATTGGGGGGCAAGGTAAAAAAAAAAAAAAAAAAAGACCAAAATTCCTATCACAAAAGAG
>NW_006921783.1:5433406-5437541 GCF_000298275.1 Orycteropus afer afer | reverse complement strand
TGTATGGAAAGTGAATTTGCTCTGTAAACCTTTACCCAAATCACAATTTTAAAAAACCTGTAACGGGAATGCAGTGCAACTGTCATTGTTAGCTGCCACAGAGTCAGCCCTGATTCAAGTAATCCTGTGTGTTAAGAACAGACAAATCCTCCACAGGGTTTTCTTGGCTATAATCTTTACTGTAGTAGTTAAGCAGGCCTTTCTTCCAAGGAGGCACTGGGTAGGTCTGAACTGTCAATCTTTAGGTTAGCAGCCAATCACAAACCATTTACATCACCCAGGCTCCCTGAGTAAACTACTGTTAGTTGCCATCAAACTGATTCCAACTCACAGCAACCCTATGTGTGCAGAGAACTGCTCTATAGTGTTTTCAAGGCTGTGGCTTTTTGGAAGCAGATTAGACCTGTCTCCTGTGGAGCTGTAGCATGGGTCCAAACTGCCCATCTTTTTGGGTAGTAGTGAAACGCCTGAATCATCCAGGGACTCCCTGAGTGTAAATTAGAGGTGCTTTTGAAAATTGCTGAAGAGGCGTATATGACCATGAGACCAGAACTAGATGGTGTCCTGCTACCAGTCAACCACTCAGAAAGCGATCAGTGCAGGAGATCCTGGATACAGTGGGAGAACAATGTGGAACAAAACTCAAAATCATAAAAAAAAGACCAGGTTTGCTAGTCTAATAGAGGATGGTGAGATCCTCGAGACTACGACTCCTAGTTACCCTTCAGGCCTGGAGCTGAACTCACTCCCATGACTTCCAGCCAAACAACAGACAGGCATATAGAGTGAACATTTACATCAGATAGATATACTCCTTAGAATGCTCAAAGATGGAAGAACAGAAGGGCAGTATTTGCCCTTCTGATAGCCTTCTGAGATAGCCCAGGGGGTAGGAATGCATAGGAAAGGGCACAGGGAAGAGGTAACTACGGGGAGGAAGTGGGAAGAGAGCTGTTATATGGTGGGTACTGCAGTCAATGTCATGAAACAAAATGTTTATCAACTGCTGTATGGAAAACAAATTTGTTCCGTAAACTTTTACCCAAATCACAATAAAAAATTTAAAAAATTCTGAAGAGGAAATAATACCTGAAAAAGTACATTTCTGATTCTTTGAGACTCTATGATTAAACATTTAAGTTTTAATTCTGTCAAATTTCTTATCTTCAGAATCAAAAAAAGAACAGTGTAATTTTCTTTTCCATAGTTAGGGCTGCTTAAACTTATTTCACACATGCAATAATTCTCTGTACTTTTTTTAAAATTATATAGCAGTTTATTCTTGGAACACATGTCCCACCTACAAGGGGATGAGGAGATATTTTCTTTGTCCTATCACTGACATTATTTTGTACCACGGCACCCGAAAAATGCTACTGGTTTTAAAGAGAAACTCACTGTTTTTTTAAGTCCAATTATAAGTTACCCTTATGCCTGGTCCATCTTAGCTTAGTTTTCTTATAAGATGTAAGCCAGAGTGATACGTTTTGTGTCATGTATTCAGTAGGCAATTGATAAATATTGGTACATTTAATACTATTATAATTTCTTCAGGCTCTGATTCACAGGGCTTTATTGTTTAACTTCAAAGTGCTTATTTCTCTTCCTTGATCAACTTCCACTTCAGTTTCACATGGGACTTGTTCCCACTGTACTTACTGCTAAAGGAACCCAAACGGTCCATTCTCTAATTGTCAAAGACTGCTGCTTTGATCTTCTTCAATGTAGAATTTCTTCAAGGAGATTTCAGAACTGGCCACCACACACCAAAACTTGATGAGCCCCTATGAACAAACAAACACAGCACACGATTCAGGAAATAACTCAAACAGACAATGTAAAGAAAAGATAATGCAATGTATTCAGTTTTACAATGTCCTGGCTTTATTGTGCTGAGTAAATTATTTTAGCTAAGCCTATGTCCTCCTTCTATAAAATGGAGTGTATTATCTACCTCCCACAGTTGTAAGAATTATTATCACTATCATTATCCATATAAATAATACAGCACAGTGCCTGGCCCATACTTTCCACATTCTATTTTGTGGCAATTAACTTCTATACACGTATTTTTTTCCACTTCTAGATTACATTAAACGAAAACAGTGACAATATCCAACACAAATTTGTATGACTTCAAGTACCACGCATCACGTCAAGCACCTAGAAGAAACGCAAAAAAATGCACATGGAATGGACAAATAAATGTCAGCTCTATAATAAGTTAATCTGTGTCTTTTGTTCTCCAGAAATGAATTCTTTTACTTATTTTTAGCAAGGGCAGTTAACTCATTAAATGTTGGCAACATTCAGACAATGTGTCAATTAACTTTTCCTTTGTGTGTGTGTGTGGGGGGGGGGATGTTCTTGCTCTGCTAAACTCCTAGGACAAGTTGGTCTTTGAAGAAAAATGACTTTAGCAAGAGATATAACACATACAATAATAAAATAAAGGCTAACATTTATTGAGCATTCCCCAAGTCTGTGTGGTGCAAATGGTTAACATGCTCAGCTGCTAACTGAAAGATGTGAGATTTCAGATCACCCTGAGATGCCTTGGAAGAAAGGTCTGGAGACCTACTTCCGAAAAATCAGCCACTGATTCTACTCTGGCACACATGTGGTCACAATGTGTCCAGGTCAACTCTACCACAAATGATTTAACTAATGATACTACTGAATATAAATTATTTCTTTTGAATTTTCACAACCCTCTGACATGCTTTTTCAAAGGAGTGTCTGAAAAGGATTGTTACTTGCATAATGTCTTACAGGTAGTGACCTTGGTGCCATTTCAACTGTGGTTACCTGAGATGGTCAAGTAAAGGATGTATAGAACACACTCTGATAAGCCATTGGCTATTTGAACTCTGTCGTCATAAACACTGTACTGCAATAAACAAAGTCATTTCTCTTCCTCCCCTTTCTTTTCACAACAGACCACATTTTCGACACTAATATCCCTGAGAAGATAGGTGCCCAAATAGCATTTGCCAAGTTCAAATAAGTTACTGGGAGGAGGTAGGAAGAAAGGTATTCTGAGGCACGGGATTCAGGTGGTACACAGCAAAGACTCAGGATTTGGAGTTTTCTAAATAGGGATTCGAATCCTCACGTCATTCCTTCTTAGTGGTGTAATCTTGGGCAAGTCATTTTATCTGAGCCTCAGTTCTCTTCAGCTCTAAAATGGCGCTAAAATATCGACCTTGGAAGGCCTACATGAAAATTCAATGCGGTAATACTGGTCAGGGGCATGAAACACAGCTGTTATTAGTGTTTTGCGCTCCACTACGAAGACCAGAAAACGAAGGATTCGGCAATGAGGTACCGCCCACCAGGCGAGGCGGGACACTCCAAGACGCGGGGCGGGGCTGTAATCAGGCCCGGCCCCGCACCGCCCTCCCCAACAGCGTGGCATGGCCTGGCGCCGCCGGTCTTCCCGCCGTATCTCTTCCAGAGGTACGGCTCGCACCCCTTTCCGCCTTCCCCGCTGCCTCTCGTCCCTGCTTCCCCCTCGTCCCGTTAGAGGGTGTCACGCCCCGCCGCCCATCAACCCTGGCGAGCCTCGCGTCTCACCTCGCCGCGTCCCCCTCCTTCGCGCCGAGGAGACTCAGGCCGCGCGCGCGCCCTTCGACTTGCGTGCTCGCTTCCGGGAGACGCAGGCGCGAGGGCGCCGAGCGCCCGCCACCGCCCCTTTCTCGGCCTCCGCCCCTTTCACCCACTTCTCACGCCCCTGTAGACCCACCGAAGGTCCGCGCGACCGCCACCGCTTGCTCTACCAATTCCCCGGCCTGCGACGCCGTTCCTCTGACTTTTGAGTCCGACCACTAGTCATCAGTATTCGTGTGACGTTTTGCCTGTCGCCAGAGGCTTCCCTGTGCTTGATGCCCCTTGAGCCTCTTCACAGCGCAGTGAGGTGGGCCGGGCCGGTACTATTTTGATTTGTGCTTTTAAGATTGAAGATGGTGGGAACTGATTTTCACATCATTTATGCTAATGGGAGCTCTGGTAGCATAGTGGCTAAGACACTTGCCTGCTAACCAGATGGCTGGCAGTTCAAACCCACCAGCCACTCCTCGGAAGGAAGGTTGGGCAATCCTACTTCCGTAGTGATAACTGCCTCGGAAACCCAAGG
>NW_006921783.1:5432342-5433306 GCF_000298275.1 Orycteropus afer afer | reverse complement strand
AAATTCCTTAACCACATGGAGAGATACTCAGCTTCACTCATAAGAGAAATAAAAATTAAAACTACACTGAGCTATTTCTCACCTACTACACTGGCAAAAATTCAAAATCTTAAATTTTTCTGGTTAAGGCTGTGGGGAAACAAGCATTCTCATATACTAATGGAGGAAATGCAAAATTGTACAACCCCTAGAGAGGAATTTAGCAGTACTTAAACAAAACTATGTATTCATTTATCTTTTGATCCAGTAATTCTAGGAATTTACCCTGGATATACATCAACCCAAAGTTATGCCATAGAGCATCATTTATAATGGCAAAATACTTCTTAAATACCCATGTATCACAGGTTAGCTGAATAACTGGTACATTTACAAAATGGGAGTACTATGCAACTGTTAAAAAAAAAATGAGAATGATCTCTATAAACTGATACAGCATGCTTTCCAGGAGATATTAAGTGAAGGGAAAAAAAAGCAAAAGAGCATATACAGTATGCTATCTTTTCTGTGAGAAAAATAACACACACACATCTACATACACATATATATATGCATATATACTTAACTTTACAAAAAGAAATAAAGTACAGATAAACAAAAAAAACCCCAACAATGTTGGAGATCTAAAAGTGGATGGGGTTGGGGCATAGTGAGACTGGACAAATTCAAGAAATTTAAGTAAAATAAAGGGAAGGGTTATATTCTTAAAAAGTGTCAATGTTGGGGGCTTCTGGCAAGATGGCGGACTAGGCAGAAGGATTGCAAAGACGCTCTTCAACAAAGAAAAGGAAAACCAATTAACACAGACACAGAAGATAATCTTGGACCCCTGAGCCTTGAAGGGAAGGATAAAGAATTGGACTAAACCCAACTAGGAAAAGAATTTGCGTGAAAATACCAAAAGGAGACATACGGAGCTGCGATCTGACAGCGAACTGAGTGACCCTGACAGTACAGGCAGCTC
>NW_006921783.1:5418932-5425477 GCF_000298275.1 Orycteropus afer afer | reverse complement strand
CCTACTTCCGTAGTGATAACTGCCTCGGAAACCCAAGGAGGGGTCGCTATGAGTCGGGGCCGACTCGACGGCACATAACAACAACAACAACAACTCCCGTGCACGCCCCGCCCTCGGTCTCCGTTGCAGCAAAGGAAACAGGCCAAGGGACTGGGCCCAAGGACGGCGTGTAGTGGCCACTTCTCAAATCCAAGTACAGGAGAGCCGCCCATGGATTAACGAGACTGATTAAAGGCGTGAATCAGGGCACGTTTTATTCAGGTGTTGCTGGAAGGTCGAAATTGTCTTCTCTGGAAAGAATCATCTCCTCTTTGGGTTTCAGAGGCCCAAATTGAGGCACAATGGTGAGAGAATGTGGTGGTCCACTCTGATGTCAATCTTGAGGGCTAGGTATGTCCCAATATATCTTATTACTACTAATAAATATTTTAATAGCCACCATTTGTATTATTGCATGCCATGCATTTTACAGAGCAGGTTACACACATGGTCTCATTTAATCTTCAGAAACCACCTAGAGGTATTATTACCCCATTTTCCGGATAGAGATATTTAGGCTTCATGCATATTAATAATTTAATATGCTAGAAAGTGTTTGGGAAGCAGATTCAAACCTTTTTTTTTTTTTTTTTAAACTGTTACTTTATTATATCTATTTACAAGTCTGTCTTCCAAAAATTTGCCCTCTTTTAGAATTCATTTACACTTTCTACTTGTGCTACCTCTTTATTCATTTTTTAGTATCTTGATAATACACGTTTATTGTAAAAAAAAAAAAATCAGAAAATTAACATTAGCATGTTGTTGTTGTTATATGCCGTCGAGTCAAACCCGACTCATAGTGACCCCTCCTTGGGTTTCCGAGGCAGTATCACTACGGAAGTAGGATTGCCCAACCTTCCTTCCGAGGAGTGGCTGATGGGTTTGAACCGCCAGCCTTCTGGTTAGCAGGCAAGTGTCTTAGCCACTATGCTACCAGAGCTCCCATTAGCATAAATGATGTGAAAATCAGTTCCCACCATCTTCAATTAACAGCTAACATTTTGGTGTACATCCTTCTAGGCATTTTTCTACATATCATGTCAATAATTAAAGGGTAGTTTTAATGTGATAGATCCTGAAACTCTACTTATTCATTCAACAAAAACTGAATGAACAAGCAAGCCCTCTTCTAGGTGCTGGGAATTCAGCAATGAACAAAACAAAGTTTCTGCCTCATGGAGCTCTTATGATAGTGGGGGAGATTGACAATGAGTGGTGCACAAACTGTGTTGCCAAATAATAGGTAATGCCCCATAGCATGCATGAAAGTGATTTGGGGATGCTCTTTTAGATAGGGTAGATGGGGAAGGCAAATAAGCAGAAATCTAATCATTTAATGAGAAAGGGAGCAGGTGAATTTTTGGAGGGAAATTATTCTAGAAGAAAAGCAGCAGGTGCAATGGTCCTGGGATAGGGACTTGCTTGGAATGTTGGAGAACAGTAGGGAGACCAGTATGCCTGCAAGTTAGATAAAGAAGGTGGGAAACATAGCCAGGAAGCAAATCATGTACCATTTGGTATGCCATTGTTAGATTGAGGATTTTATTGGGATGTGATAGAATAACGCAGAAGTGTTGAGAGCGAAGGAGTGATCGGATTTGGTTTGTAAAGATCAGTCAGGCAGCTGTGTGGAGAATAGAGAGTAGACACATTCAAATTGCCCTTTACAGCATAAGTTGTCCTTTACACAGCAGTTGTTTCACAGGTAGTTTATTATGTAGACATTTCACATACAACTTGGCAACCACTACTACCTTCCCCCCAAAGTGGAGATAGGGTCATATACTTAGTAATTATCACCATGTCTTTCTCACCTAAACTAAAAGTTTATTGAGACTGGCTAGGGTATATATCCAGGCTTGGAAGTCAAGATTGTCAACAAACTGAAGATGAGTCATCAATATGCTAGTGTAGGAAAACAAACAAAACAAAACAAAAAAACAACCCCACATAATACTGAGATCTGTTCATTAAAAACATAGCATTCAAGCTCTCCTCCTTAATCTCCTTAATTGGGTGTTAGGCCTTTATTAGCATTCTAAGCCCCAGCTTGGTCAGTATGCTTCGGTAAGATGTAGAGAAATTAAAATGTACGGCACTAGGAAGGATAACACTAATTTAAGTAATTGCTTTTCTGGGTTTTTGCCATAAGCATTTGGGTTGCATAGTAGTATCATTTATGAGGCGGGAGAGACCAGCTGAAGGGAAAACGTATTTGGAGGAGAAATTAAAAGTTCTGTTTAGATCGGTGTTTTATAGTCTGAGTGAAATGACAGATGTGTGAGTCTGAGCTCAGTGGAGAGGTCAGGGCTAAAATTATACAATTGTATTAGAATTGTTTCTTTGGATGTTTGTCTTTCTTAGGCAGAACTATTTGAGGACAGGAACTGTGTCTTACCTTCTTTGTAACTTCAGTGCCCAGAAGTGTGTCCTCAACGAATATTTGTGAAATGAGCAAGTGAAGGCAGAGGAATGGATGAAGTCACTCAGGCAAAGTGTATAAGGTAAAAAGAGAAGAGAAGCACTCCATGCTTTCACGGGAGGTCAAGCACCATGACATGGTGATATTAAGTAGGATGACCATAGTCCTAGTTTGCTCAGGACAGTCCTGGTTTATGCCTCTTGTCCCCAAGCAATGATTAGTATCACTCCCTTTCTGTGAAGTGTCTCAGTTTATACAATAAATTATATGGTCATTCTTTGTAGAAAACACTTAAGGGTCTAGCTTCTTCCTGTTTCTTTATAATCCCTGCCCTGTCTTATACCATTCTCCAACCAGATGGAAGTATCTCCAGTTCTGCCTTTTGACCCTGTTACCTCCAAGCTTCATTTGCCAGAATAACTCTTAACCTCAACTTACACAGCACTTCCTCAGGAACACCTTTCCTGACTCCCCTCTCCAACCCCACCGCACCCCCAATTCTGAGGTAAGAAGCTTCTTTCATGCTCCCAGTGCTCCCTGTATTTAATGTGTCATAGCAGAGATGACTGATTGCCTGCTTTCTTGTTCACTAAACTGTACAGGAGTGGGATTGTATTTCATTCACCAGTGTATCCCCAGGGCCTAATGTGTAAATACTAGAGATACACCAAAATGTATTTTGGCCAAATGCCTGATTCAACATTAAAGTCAGTATTCAACAGAAGCCCATCATAGAATTTCCAGGATATAAAAATAAACCTGAGATATTGTCAAAAAATTTTTAATTGTTTTTTTGTAATTATATTTAATAGTCTAGTACTACATTTTCATACTTTGAGATTATGAGCAGTATAATTATTTCTCAGCACTGCCAGCTGTTACATTGTTCTGTGGTTCTGCTGTGTTTGCAACATGAAACAGATACCCACTTTCAAATGAGATTGGTAGAGAAGCAAGATATTTTTTGGCTGGTATGCCAGTATAGGATACTGCTGATGGTAATGTTACTACTAAATGACTTAACTTTCTTTCTTTTCCAAGAGTAAGGTCCTAGTCAACTCCTCGACTTCAAAATCTGATCCATTATGATTAGTAGATCAGTTTCACCAAAGTGATTCCACAAACTGTAACGCTTTATGCATTGCTTGCACTGTTTTCTGAAGTTTTTCAGAAGCTGGCCTAATATTATAGATTGTACCTTAATCTGCATTTTTATTTCAGTTATTTTTGCATGCAATTACTACATCACAGTTTATGTGAGAAAAATTATAAAGCTCATTTAGGAGATTTTTCACTCTACCTTACACCAAAGATGGCTTACCTATATTTAAAAGTGAATTTAAAAGTAAATTCAGACTTACTAGTAAAATTGAATAGTATGCCTTGACCATCATATATTGTTATGCTAAATAGATTTGATTGTTGATTATGCACAAATCCAGGGATCCCAGAAATGACATCAGAGTAGGCATTTTGGTTCTTCATTCTTTCCTAAAGCCAAAAGCCAGTAACAAATTTTGGGCATATCCCAAAGCCAGACCCAAATTTTGGTTTATCTCTGTGGTAGTAAATAAATCATTGAATACATGAATTCTAACATTCTATAACTTAGGAGATAACTTTGAGGCTCTAAACTTGGTCTTAATTTAAAAAAAAAATTAAGTTCATATCTTATTAGAAATGTATATAATTCTGAGTAGTGTCTTTGCTTTTAGGTTGTTATAAAAAGTAATTGAATCAGCATTTGTTACATGTTTAGATTGGTGCCTAGCACATGGTGAGCAACATGTAAGTATTTATCTAAAGGCGTGATAAAAGATTATCGCCTCAGTTTGCCTATCTATAAATTCTCTACCTATCTCATAGAGTTGTTGTCAGGATAAAATACTTGGCGTAGAGTAAACAATAAATGTTAACTAGTAGTAGTAGTAGTAGTAGTATTTATAATTGGTGCATTGGTGGTTCAGTGTTGGAATTCTTGTGGGTTTAATTCCCAGCCAGTGTCAGTGGAGGCTTGCGTGTTGCTATGATGCTAAACTGGTTTCAGTGGAGCTTCCAGAATAAGACAGATTAAGAAGAAAGGCCTGGTGATCTGTTTCTGAAAATCAGCAAGAGAACACCCTGTGGATCACAACACTCCATAATCCATAACCAATCATGGAGATGGTCCGGACTGGGCAGTGTTTCATTCTATTGTGCATGAGGTTGCCATGAGTCAGGGGCCAATGCTATGGCAGCAGCAACGATACTATTTATGACTGTGGTTGTTGGTAGTAGTTGCCATTGAGTCAATTCTGACTCAAGGCAACCCCACGTTCAGAGTAGAACTGCTCCATAGGAATTTCAAGGCTACCTTTCAGAGACAGACCATTAGTCAGGCCTATCTCCCAGGGATCCTCTGGGTGACTTTGAGTTGCCAGTAATCAAGTGCTTAACCATTTGTGCCACCCAGGGACTATCTTTCTACTTATAATTACTCCAAAAAGTCAAATATTCTGTCAGTAACTCTGTTGGTCTGTGTTCTGGCACTGTGCTCAAAGTTGGGTTTTCTGTGGCGCCATCACAGACTTACAGCTTAGGAGAGAAAACAAGCAATTAAACAAGAAATAAAGATAGAGTTTTATGAATTATGATGTGTATAGGAAGCTATGAGGACATAAAACAAAGGAATCTAAATTAATGTAGAGGGATCAGCACATGATATTTGAAAAGGAAAAATACTACCTATCATAACTTTGGGAGCTCTGGTGGCGTAGTGCCTAAGGCATTTGACTGCTAACCAGAAGGCTGACGGTTCAAACCCACCAGGCACTCCTTGGAAGGAAGATAGTGCAATCTGCTTCCGTAGAGATGTTATTATTGTTGTCAGGTGTGGTAGAGTCATCTCCGACTCATAGCGACCCTGTGCATAGCAGAACGAAACACCGCCTGGTTCTGCACCAGCTCCATGATCCTCCGCAGCCACTGTGTCAGTCCATCTCGTTGAGGGCCTTTCCCTCTTTCGTCAACCCTCCACCTTATCAAGCATGACATTCTTCTCCAGGGAATGCTCCCTTCTGATAACATGACCAAAGTAGATGAGGCGAAGTCTGGCCATTCTTGCTTCCCAGGAGCATTCCGGCTGCACTTCCTCCGGGACAGATCTGTTCTTTCAGCAGCCAATAGTACTTTCAGCATTCTTCACCAGCACCACATCTCAAAAGCATCAATAATTCTTCGGTCTTCCTTATTCATTGTCCAGCTCTCACATGCATATGAAGCGATTGAAAATATCCTGGCTTGTGTCAGGCTCATCTTAGTCCTCAGGGAGACATCTTTGCTGCTCAGCACTTCAAAGAGGTCTTTTGCTGCTGACTTGCCTGTCGCTATACATCGTCTGGGGAGCTTTGGTGCCTAAGGCACTTGACTGCTAACCAGAAGGCTGGCGGTTCAAACCCACCAGCCGCTCCTCAGAAGGAAGGTTGGGCAATCTACTTCTGTAGTGATATCACCTTGGAAACCCAGGGAGGGGTCGCTGTGAGTCGAGTCTGACTCAACGGCACATAACAACAATAACAACAAATGTTGTCTGATGTCCTGACTGCTGCTTCCATTGACGTCAATCGTAGAACCAAACATTTATGTGAAGTCTTTGACAGTTTCAATCTTTTCTCATTTATCGTGATGCTGCTTATAGGTACAGTTGTGAGGATTTTTGATTTCTTTATATTGAGATGTAATCCATACTGCAGACTATTCTTCAATCTTCATCAGTAAGTGCTTCAAGTCTTCCTCACTTTCACCAAGCAAAGTTGTGTCGTCAGCGTATCACAGGTTGTTAATGATTCTTCCTCCAGTCTTGATGCCACATTCTTCTTCATATCGTCCCGCTTCTTGGATTATTTGCTTACCATATAGATTGAATAAGTATGGGGAAAGGATACAACCCTGTCTCATGCCCTTCTTGATTTTAAACCATGCAGTGTCCCCTTGTTCTGTTCAAACAACAGCCTCCTGGTCTATGTACAGATTCCTCAAGAATACAATTAAGTGTTCTGGAATTCCCATTCTTCTAAATGTTATCCACAATTTGTTATGATCC
>NW_006921783.1:5409286-5412472 GCF_000298275.1 Orycteropus afer afer | reverse complement strand
TTTCACTATAGTAATTGGCTTTGTCTACTTGAGCTGCTCTTCGAAATCTTCTGTTCAGGTCGTTTATCTTGTCATTTCTTCCATTTGCTTTGGCTGCTCTCCACTCAAGGGCAAGTTTCAGAGTCTCTTCTGTCATCCATTTTGGTCTTTTCTTCTTTTCTTGTCTTTTTAGTGACCTCTTGCTTTCTTCATAGATGATGCTCTTGATGTCATCCCACAATTCTTTTGGTTTTTGGTCATTGGTATTCAGTGCATCAAATCTATTCTTTAGATAGTCTCTAAATTCAGGAGGGATATATTCAAGATCATATTTTGGCTCTTGTGGACTTGTTTTAATTGTCTTCAACTTCAAGTTGAACTTGTGTATGAGCAATTGATGGTCTGTTCTACAATCAGCTCCTGGCCTTGTTTTGGCTGAAGATACTGAGCTTTTCCACCGCCTCTTGCCACAGATGTAGTCAGTCTGATTCTTGTGTACTCACTCCATCTGGTGAAGTCCACATGTATAACCTCTTTTTGTGTAGTTGAAAAAAGGTATTTGCAGTGATAAGTCATTGGTCTTGCAAAATTCTATCATGCAATGTCTAGCATTGTTTCTTTGACCAAGGCCAAATTTTCCAATTACTGGTGATTCTTCTTTGTTTCCTACTTTTGCATTCCAGTCACCAGTGGTAATTAACACATCTTGATTGTATCTGTAGAGATACTGCCTCGGAAACCCAAGGAGGGGTTGCTGTGAGTCAAATTGACTCAACGACAGTGAGTTTGGTTTTGGTTTATTATAACTTTGTTCCTATCAGGAAATAGGATCAACTTTATTATTTATTTTTAGAAAAACTTTTTAAAATTCCTGATTATAAATGTAATACAAGAAAATTTTAGAACACTTAGAAAATGTAAAAATAAAAAAGTACAAAGAAAATGAAAAATCAGTAATTCTACAACCCTATTAAAAACCAAGGGAGCTCTGCTAGGATAGTGCCTGAGGCATTTGACTGCTAACCAGAAGGCTGGTGGTTCAAATCCACCAGCCACTCCTTGGAAGGATGATTGGGCAATCTACTTTCATAGTGATACCACCTCAGAAACCCAAGCAGGGGTCGCTGTGAGTCGGATTGGACTCAATGGTAGTGAATTTTTTTTTTTAAATTAAAAAACAATCACCTTTTTGCTATACTTTCTTCTAGTACTTTATATATTTTTAATAATAACTGGAAATAAGATCCAGTTCATGATTACTGTGCATGAACACAGTGTTGCAAACATACGTTCTATTATTTTCAGTAAACTTTCATTCAACAATATGTGTTGAGCAACTGGAAGGGATATTATATACATATATATTATGTATATTTTCCCGTTACTATTTTGAGTTCCTCCTTTTAGATCTTGAAAGTTTTAAATCTCTGTAAAGGAACATGAAAAAATAACCTTCTGTCTTCTTTAAGCCAGAAATTTACATTAATGACATCCAAGATCATTCCACATTGGACCAGTATTTTTAAAAATTGACCTTCAGGACAGAACTTACAGCACATTATCCAAGCCCTTTCCTTCTTAACTAATGAAGAAGTTGGCTTTTTAACTAGAAACCCAACAAGGAAAATTACATCTTATTGTCAAGCTCTGTTACATGGCTGCTACTGACTGAGACCAAAATGTCCTAGCATTTCCTCAGCTACTAAAGCTGCTGTAGTTAGAATCAGAGGCAGTTTCTGAGCCTTCTTCTCTATCGAAATGATTCTCTATCCTTTCTAGTTACCTAGTGTGTCTTGACTCGACGGCATATAACAACAACAACAACAACACTGTGTCTTGGCTTCTAGGACTATAGCAAAGATTTTAAATTTTATCTCATTTCATGATCTCTTTTTGCTGAAACTGAGGTGGCTTTCTGTAGGTTGGTTTGCAAATGGGTAAAAACAGAAAGTACAAAAGTCTAACTATGTCATCTAGAAATCAACTTCCTCCCCTTTTAAGTCCCCTTTGTATTCAGTGTAAATTTGCCAGAGATTTGGGTCCCAGAGCAGAGCTCTTTCTCAAATACAGGGGTATCTCAAGGGAAGGAGTCTTCCTAAGACATGCTCTGTGGAAAAGACTTTACCTCTCAAAAGCCTGAGCCTCAAGGTTATAGGGTTTAGGTCTCAGGTCTTTGAGTTCACACCTCAGTTACTTTCACAGAAGCCTTGGCTCACAAATGGTCCAGTTAAAACAGGTTCTAACCTCCTCAGCCTTTGGTGCTGTTTCTTACATTCGGAAGCAGTATTCCTCTTTTTTTCCTGCCCTCTCACCCTCCTTCCTGTTTTTCTCTTTTTGTGGCCACCTTATTCTAAGGAGCTCTGGTGGCATAGTGCCTAAGGCATTTGACTGCTAACTAGAAGGTTGGTGGTTCAAACCACCACCTTCTCAGTGGAAGAAAGACTGGGTAATATACTTCTGTAAAGATTTACTGCTTTGGAAACCCAAAGGGGGTCACTAGCAGTCGAAATTGACTCGATGGTAGTGAGCTTTTTTTGTTTGTTTGTTTGATTTTTTTCATTCAGAGAAGTTAGAGATGGTATTTTTTTTCCCTCTAGAAGGTACCATGAGTCCTTATATAACTTGATCTACATCTCCTGTGACCAGTCTGCATTGGAAGGATTGGAGCACTTTCTGCTAATCTACTTAAATAAATGAAAGGTCTTCACATAACCATTTCTCAAGCACTGTGGCCTACCTGTCACTATGTAAAACTAAAGCAGGTATGAAGATTTTCAGAATGCCATGGTGGTTGGTTAAACAGAATTCCATAAATTCAGGTCTTTGTTACTTACCTTTCCTGCTGCTTCCTCCCTCACTGATTTTTTTTCTGGTCTGCAAAAAGTGCCCGATAACATACAGTACTGCATTGTCAGTGAAGGCAAACATGGATATACGGGTACATAGATGTGCAGACAGGCTGAACTATGTCCATGTCCATGTATGTCCATGCAGGGGGGAGTGTGCCCAAGACTATGTATAGAGTTAGCAGACAATGTTTCTACAAATGTGTTTGTGTGTTTGTATGTTCTGTAAGAATTCCCAGGTATATAGTACAGCTGACAAGGGACAAAGTTGTAGTCACTTCTTGGCCATAGCCAACTACCCAGAGGGAGCGAGTAGGTGGACCTGTGGGCTTGGGATCATAGTTGCAGGGGACATCAAGCT
>NW_006921783.1:5405414-5408061 GCF_000298275.1 Orycteropus afer afer | reverse complement strand
AAATGTTGGTCAATGACATGAGACAAAGTATATGTGAACTGCTGTATGAAAAGTGAATTTACTCTGTAAATCTTCACCCAAATCCTAATTTAAAAAAAAAAAAAAAAGCTTGCAAGGGGCCATCTAGATGCAACAGTGGGTCTCTCCTTGTCCAGAGCAAAGAAGAATGAAGAAAACCGAAGATTCATGGAAACAGTTAGTCCAAGCTAGTGGTACACCACGCGATCCACAGCCTCTATGATTATGAGACCAGAACTAGATGGTGCCCAGCTACCACTGTAAACCAGTTGGAGGGGAATCAATGTAGGTGATCCTGGTTAGAGAGGGAGAACAATGTGAAACAAAATTCAGAATCATTTGGGGAAAAAAAAAGGGACCAGGTTTACAGGCCTGACAGAGCCTGATGGAACTCCTGAAACTATGGCCCTAGCTGCCCTTCAGTCTGGAATTGAACCCACACCTGTGGCTTCCAGCCAAACAAAAGATAAGTATATGAGCTGAATATTTACATTAGATAGGTACACTCCTTGGAAAGAATGATCGTGAGACAATAGAAGGGCTGTGTATGCACAGGGAGACAGCTAAGGGGGCAGAAGTGCATGAAAGGAAAGGACACAGGGAAGAGGTAACTATGGGGAGGAAGTGGAAGGGGAGCTATTACATTGTGGGAAATTGCAGTCAATGTCATGAGACAAAGTGTATGTGAACTGCTCTATGGAAAGTGAATTTGCTCTGTAAAACTTACACCCAAATCACAGTAACAACAAACAAAACAAAAAAAGAGCAAGATAGCTGTGTCATGAGTGACCAGATTTTGGGTAGGACCAAAAAGTTTGGTGAACTAGAAATGTGTTATTGCTGAGTGGCTTCTATTAATCACAAAATTTAAAAATGCCATCTAGGCAGCCTAACTGCATACTTTTTTGCCTGGTACAGGGCCTCCACCTTTTGATTAGGAAAACAGGCACCTAAAGTATTTTACGTCATTCAGTGACACACAGTCTGTTCTCTTTTGCAACTAGTAAGTGCCCAATAAATGCTTAAAATATGATTAATAAGGAACCTGTCACAATTTAATGTTAAACTGAAGAAGCATGGATTTGAAGCCTTTCTAAATTTAAATCTTGCCTTCACATCTTGCCACCTTTAAGGATATCAGCAAATTATTATCTTCCTGTGCTTCTTTTTATAATATGAAAATAAAAATACCTAATACATAAGAGTTTTTTAAGTCTATGATGATATCTGTGTCCATAGTACCTAGTTCATCATGGTAACTAAATAAATTCTAATTGTAACTTTAATTCTAAAAGTGTTCCACAAATAACCCTGGACTTGTTTAAAAGTTGCTCTAAGCTAGGTTAACTAGTGCTGAGCATTAGAATTTTTTCATTATTTGAGTCAAGAACTCTTATCTACAAATCCTGTAGGTTTACAGAACAACAGGAAATTAAACAATTTCCTTTGAAGAATTCTTCAACATCTTCCTCACTACAGAAAACTAAGGAATGAGTAAATTATCTCATGATGGTTACAGGGTAAATACTTCATTGCAAACAAAGATGGGCAATCCAGGCTTGCCTCAAATGGAGCTTTGTTCTATTTAATTCATGTGTAAATAGTGAACAGATTTATGCATTATGAGCAGTTAACCGCACAGACTATTCCTGAGAGTACAGAATTAGTACTTCACTATTATAATCAAATAAAACTTACAAAAAGGTTAATCTGATATATATATAATGATATGTGTAATTGTGCTGCCTGATAATTAAGCCTCAAATGTTAAGCTATTTACATAAATTACTGTAATTGGTTATTTTTACACAGCCAAACACATTTTTTAGTTTTTGTTTATTGACTTTATTAATTTTCTAGTATCTATGATCATGCCAAAGACAACAGCTTTCCCTGAAATCCTTTACTGTTTAATCATGTGCTCACATGCACACAAACACTCTTTAAAATGACGTAGCAGGATTTTCCCTCCTCCCAACTTGGTACTAAAAATAGCTACTGTATTCAAGGCTCTCTTTATTCTCTCATTTTCGCCCCTAAAAAACTCTTTAAGGGAAGCGTTGCTATTCCCATTTTACTGATGCTAAAACTGATGCTCAGAGAGTGTGACTAGGTAGATTCTAACTTGTTACTTCAAACCCTAACCATTGCTTTATACAACCTCAGAAGGTAATGGATCCCAAGAGAGATATGTAAAGTTATTTTAGAAGACAGAATGGCTCCAGAGAAAGATAGCATCTATATTAGTGCATCCAAAGAGAGAACGAGTCAGCCTGAAAGAGGAGGGTTTAGTAGATAATGGAAGAGTTAGAGCCTGCAGGACCATAGTCCAAGGGGACATCAAGCTCAATTGGCATAACATACTACACAAAGCATTGTTCCACCTGCTACTTTGGCAAGTAGCGACTGGGATCTTTGCAAGCAGCCATCTAGATGCATTGATGGGTCTCTCCTCACCCAGAGCAAAGAAAAATGAAGAAAACCAAGATTCATGGGAACAATTAGTCCTCGCGACTGGTACACCAGGCCTATATGCCTATGAGATCAGAAGAACTAGATGGTGCCCAGGCACCACTGTCAACTACTTGGAGGGGGATCTATGTAGGAGATCCTGGATAGAGAGGGAGAA
>NW_006921783.1:5394648-5405208 GCF_000298275.1 Orycteropus afer afer | reverse complement strand
CACAGGGAAACAGTCCAGGGGGCAGGAGTGCATGGAGGGATGGACACAGGGAAGAGGTAACTATTGGGAGGAAGTGGGAGGGGAGCTGTTGCATTGGGGTAAATTGTAGTCAATGTCATGAGACAAGGTGTGTGTAAACTGCTGTATGGAAAGTGAATTTGCTCTGTAAACTTTCACCCAAATCACACACACACACACACACACACACACAAAGTTAGTGCCTGTTGTAGGCAACTTTTTTAGTGCCCATTTGAGGCAGAGAGTCTTGGCCAATGAATTTCAAGCATTTAATGCCCATTGTAAACTATTATAAAGATACTTTCTCTGCCTGAAGGCTTCAAATATTTAGATTTTGGAACTAATTCCTCTTACTCTGATTCCTTAAAAAATGACCAGTATAGGATTAAACGAGTATTTCTCAAACTTTTTTTTTTTTTAATCACCCCCAAGAAGCCTTTTCAGATTCTTTATCTAGTCGCCTCCCCCCATATTTTAACACCACAGACGGGCTGTATATCTCTTTGTATATTATGCAGGCATACCTTGGAGATATTGCAGGTTCAGTTTCAGACCACTGCAATAAAGCAAATACTATAATAAAGCCAGTCACACAATTTTTTTTTTTTGGTTTCCCAGTGCATATAAAAGTTATGTTAACACTACATTGTAGACTATTAAGTGTGTAATAACATTATGAAAAAGTTTGAAATATTGGGAGAATTACCAAGATGTGACACAGAGACATGAAGTGAGCATATGCTGTTAGAGAAATGGCACTAAAAGATTTGCACCTTGTTTTATTGCACTTTGCAGATACTGCATTTTTCATAAATTGTGTTTGTGGCAACCTTGTATCAAGCAAGTCTGTCATGCTGTTATGGGAGCTGCAGGTCCCAAATCCATGGGTCAGATGACAGACTAACAACCTCTGCTGGCTCATATGGTTGTAGGTACTGATAAACCCAAAACCTGCAGGTCAAGTGGCAGGCTGGAGGCCCCTGCTGGCTTATGTCCCAGCATGCCAAGAAGATTGCAGCATCAGAAAGAGAGTAAGCTTTCCAGATCGTTCATTTATATCATGGATGCAGGTCACATCCCCAAGGAAACTCCTCTTCCAACTGATTGGCTGCTCACAAGATAAGAGGTGATACATAGTTTCCTCAAAACTATTGAAAATTACACTCTAGCCAAATTGATACATGACATTAACTGTCATAGGCCCTAAGTGAAAATATTATTGTACCTTTCATGTAGTTTAAAATAAAAAATACTATAATTGTGGTAGTTAAGTGTGTGTGTCAACTTGGCTGGGCCTGGTTGAGTGGCTGGGCAGTGGGTGTTAGTTATTCCCCATGATGAGACTGGTAATCAACTCCATGGTGGAATCTACTGTGAGCAGCTGAATAGCTGCCTTAGGAATGTGGTCTGCTTCCTGTGTATAAGGAGAAACCTTGGGAACTGTCTCTAGCTTATGTTATGCTTGAATCCTGCACATAGCCAAGTCGTTATTCAGCAGCCTGCCATGCTCTGCCAATCTTGGCACTTTTAATGGACTTGAATTAACGGCCTGCTGTATGGTTTTGTAATATCAGGACTGTGCCTTATTACTTGTCAACCTTGGGCTTGTCAGCCTCAGTAGCCAGCAGCTGTCTGAGTGAAGAAAAGCTCCAACTTCTGTGGGCCAGAAGCAGGAGCCAGAGCTGAAGGCCAAGGTTGAGGGGCTTTCACTCAGCCCCTAGAGCCTGGAACTTTGAACTCAGACTTAAAACCTCTAAACTATAAGAGAATAAACTCTTGTTTCTTCAAGTCATCCCATTTTGTGGTATGTTCTTTTCTGAGCGGCACTAGGTAACCAGAATAATAAGCTATAAGACGAGTGTATGGGAAATCCAACAAAGTTCTAGCTTTGGTATGGAGAATTATGAGCAGATGAAAGGGAGGCAAGAGTGGATATAAGGAGAGTGTTTTTATAGTAGTTCAGGCCAGAGTTCTGGTAAGATGCAGAATAGGCAGAAAGACTGCACAGACCCTCTTCAACAAAGAAAAGGGAACCAATTAACACAGATACAGAAGATAATCCTGGACCCCTGAGCCTTGAAGGGAAGGATATAGAAGTGGACTAAACTCCAACTAGCAGAAGAATTTGCATAAAAACGCCAAAAAAGGAGACATACGGAGCTGCAGTCTGGCAGCGCTCCTGATGGCACAGACAGCTTGGATATTGCCGATGGTGGTAGGACCTAAGAACTAACCTAAAAATCGGCCCTGCTAGCCAGCGACTGCATGGAGGACTGCTCTGGTGGCTGGGAAATAACAGGGGAAGCAGTGAAAAGGATGGCGGGCTGAGCTTTGGACTTTTGTCTCTCTGGAGGGTGCAGCCATTTTGAATGTTTATAAGCGGCTTGATCATTTTGGATATTTAAAGTGACAGTGCTCCCCCAGATTCCAAGGACTTAAGATCAGGCTCCACTTGCCAGCAACCACAAGGACATTCTGGACCCGGACAACTGGAAAGGTGCAACATTCCCCTTGTTACTCTTATACCTTACACCCTCTTGGTGAATGGAGGTGCCGCCATCACTCCCACCCACTTTCTGGGCTGGCAGGAATTCCATCCCAGTCTGTGTGCTTGGACAGAGCCTGGGTGCTCTGCCTTTCCCTGCCCCATTTTTTTTTTCTCTTTTCTGTTTTTTTAGTTTGTTTGCTTTTGTCTGTTTTAAAACTACTATCATTATTATTACTTTTTTCCTTTTTGCTATTATTCTTTATTCTCCTCTCAGGTTCTAGTTTACAGCTTTTTTTCTTTTCCCTGTTCCTGGTTGCAATTTTCTTTTTCTTTCTCATGGTTAACCCCATTCCTTGTTTTTCTTTTTCTGTTTTTCCCATTTTTTTTCTTCATTATTCTCTTTCTCTACCTTTTTTCTCTTATTGCCCTCTCTCCAGATATTTCAGGGATTTTTTTCTTTTTCTTTTTCTTCTTTTTCCTTTTTTAGTTACTGTTCCAGTGTGATTACATGGTGTATTTCTTGTCCATTTGTTTTTACTTTTTTGATGGTTACCAATTGTTATTTTTGTCTGAGTGGAAGACAGTAACAGTCCCCATAAGACACAGCTACACCCACACCTGCAATTTCACTTACTGAGTGAGAGCCACCACTTCCTTCTCCACCAATAGGCCAAGGATAATCAACCACCAAGAAGAGCCTGACTCACTCTTGGCTGCTCTCACAAATAGTTAACAGAGATCTAAATACAATAATGCCACAATGTCTTAGAGACAACAGACCATCACAGTCCCCACAAAGAAGCAAGATAAAGTGGTAAAAACAAGGGAGTAGGATACAGACCCAGAACACATCCCTGAGGAAGAAGCAGCATTGGAACTCTCTGATAAGGAATTCAAAAGAATTATATTTAGGTAACTTCAAAGGATTGAGAGACAGACCAAGGAAAACAAAATAAAACAAAAAACCTAGAAGAATTTTGGAAGAAAATACAAGAACAAATTGACAAAATAAATGAAAAATTAGAAATGATTCTAAATCTACTGATAGAAATCCAGAAGATTAATACTAAATTGTCAGAAATAAATAACACATTGGAAGGGCAAAGGAGTAGAATTGATGCAATGGAAGACAGAATTAATGAGATTGAAGACAAATACCTGAATATTTCTTTGGAAAGGGATCAATCAGAAAAAACATCAAAACAAAATGAAGAAAGCCTAAGGTTCATGTGGGATACCATCAAAAGGAATAACTTATGTGTCATTGGAATTCAGAACAGGAAGAGAATAATAAAACCACTGAGAAAGTTTTCCAAGATTTGTTGGAGGAGAACTTCCCTGCTATGATGAAAGATGAGGCTGTATCCATTCAGGAAGTCTAACGAACCCCAAACAGGATAGACCCCAAAAGAAAATCACCAACACATATCATCATCAAACTCATCAAAACCAAAGACAAAGAATCCTGAAAGCAGCATGGGAAAAACAAAAAGTTACGTACAAAGGACAGCCAGTAAGAATAAGCTCTGATTTCTCAGCAGAAACCATGCAAGCAAGAAGGCAATGGGATGGTATATATAAGACCCTGAAAGAGAAAAATTGTCAACCAAGAATTATATATCTGGCAAAATTGTCCCTCAAATATGATGGTGAAATTAGGAGATTTCCAGATAAGCAGAGACTAAGGGAATTTGTTAAAACCAGACCAACCTTACAAGAGATACTAAAGGGAGTCCTTTGAACAGAGAACCAAAAATAGCAAATAACAACCGACCATTAATACGTAAGATGACATAACCAAGAAACCACACCTATGGGCATATCCAAAGTAAAATAAGCTTACAGGATTGTAGACAGGGAACCAGAGACATCAATTGGCAAGTGAGGACAACTACAAACCAAAAAGAGGGAAAAGACTGTGTAGTTACAGAACTTCTAAATGATGAGGAAGTCAAGAGAATTGCAAGATAGAATGGACTGTTCTAATCTTGGAGAGAAGATTATAAATCACAGGGTAACCTTAAAGAAAAATGATAAACCTTCACATCACAACAAAAAAAGAAGACAAGCACAAATACTCAGCAAATACTAAAACAACAGCAACAAAGGAAATGATAACATGATTCATAAACATAATGAGCTCAGCACAAAAAATAATATGAAACAAAGAAACCAGTAGTTCAGGCCAGTGATATACCCTCAATCTACTTAATTTCCTAATGTTAGCAGAAGACAAAGCCTTTTATCCCTATGTTGTTATGTGCTGTCAAGTCGTCTCTGACTCATAAGTGACCCTGTGTACAACAGAACGAAATAATGCCCAGTCCTGTGCCAGCTTCATGATACCTACTATGCCTGAGCCCATCACTGCAGCCACCATATCAACCCATCTTGTATTAGAAATGCGTTTTGGATCATAACATCTTTCACAAAGGATAGTATCCAGGAATATATACGAGAATTCTACAACTCAATACAAAAAGGCTAGTAACCCAAGAGAAAAATAGGTAAAGGCTATGAGCAAGTAAGGAGCCCTGGTAGTGCAATGGTTAAGTGCTTAGCTGCTAACTGAAGGGTCAGCAGTTCGAACCCACCAGCAACTCCATTGGAGAAAAGACCTGGCCATCTGCTCCCATAAAGATTTCAGACTAAGAAACGCTATGATGGGGCTCTTCTACTCTGTCATACAGGGTTTCTGTGAATCAGAATTGATGGCACACAACATGAGCAAGCAAGAGAAAACCTGAAGGCAAATAAATATATACAAAGATCCTCAACCTTACTATTAAGCAGAAAATGACATAAGAATAACAATGGAATACAATTTCACAGCCGTCAGACTGACAACATTTTTAAATTCTGAGATTTCCAAGATAGGGAAATTGTGGAATAATGGAACTCTCTTTACTGCTGGTGGGACTGTATTTGGTACAACCACTTTGGAGAGCCATATGCAGTCTAGCAAAGTTGAAAATGTATATGTCCTATGACCCATGAATTTTGTCTTTTGACATATGTCTTAAACACAGATATGCCCAAGAATATTCATTGTATAAGATGTAAACTAAACTATCTGATATCATATGCATAGTTTGTGACTCTTCAAATTTAGCGTCTCTTCTGTTAAATGTTTGCTGCTTCTACAAGGCAATAAGGATTTTACCCCCACAGCCTGAACTGTTTATTCTTCTTTTCTAGTACGTTAGGGCACAGTTGTGGCCTGAATGAATTTTTGGAGAGGTTTCTGGACATCATCTTAGTCTGTGGAGACCAGGACATCTACCTCTAAATATATCCTTCTTGATCCTATTTTAAGTTATAGAAAATAGGACTTAAAATAGAGCAAAATTTATCTGTTATTTATGATTTTCTTGTTTGTGGCAATGATATATCCTTCACATCTGTTATTAATTATTTATCTATTTTACATTTATTTATATATGTTCACTGCCTTTTTCAGTAGAGCCCCTGGATGGTGCAGACAGTTAACATACTTGGCAGCTAACTGGTAAGTTGGTGGTTTGAGACCCCTAGATGTACTTCAGAAGAGAGGCCTGGTGATCTGCTTCCAAAAAGAACCATGGAAGACCCTATGGGACACAGTTCTGTTCTGACACACATGAGACATGAATCAGAATCAATTAGATGGCAAACTATAATGGTGGTGGTGTTTGTTTCAGAGATTGCAGCTAGCAACTTCAGCCACGGGGTGGCACAAATTCACTAGAGTCCTGTGTAAGTTTCTGAACTATATCCTAAGACCCTCTTGTAGCTACACAGCAGCAAGGAAGGCTTAGTGATATAGGAGAGTGGACAAAAGAAAGGACTCTTTGGACCTGAAATTTTGGTATAGACATAGATCCAAACTCCCTAGGAATGCAGATTAAGGGAAGTTTTTCAGTATTGGGTGGTTAGCAAGCTCGGATCATTGAATAAGGGAAAAGAAAAAGTGTTGGAATGAGATGGAGGAAGAGAGAAAAAAAATACTAGAAAAAACAATATAGGTTTGAAGAAGGCAGAGACAAGAAGATATCTTGCAAAAATACTCTGCCCAGTCCCTATACACCAGGCCTGGAAAAACGGAGTGAAACAGATATGAACAGTGATCCAGGAATTCTGAGCATCCATTTGGTGGCTGCCCCATGAGAGGAAGATGAGACAGTCTACTTCCTTAAAGATTTACAGCCTTGGAAATCCAATGGGGGTCCCTATGAGTCAGAATTGACTCTATGGCAGTGGGATTTTTGGTTTTGGAATGAGAGAAAGAATTAGATTGAGCACTGATTGGAAAAGGAGATGAAGCAAAGTCAGTGACTGGGGAAAGAAGAGCCCAGACCAGCTGAAGTATAGCCATTTTAAACATAGGCACCAGACTCGAATGAGGAGGGGGGAAGAAAAGCACTTTACAGAATCCAAACAGCAGGTAAAGACACAGATTTGGAGGAATTCAAGGTGAGCTGAAGTCATGTTGGAGCTGGGAGAGGAATATGCAGAGGAGTGAGCCAGACTTATGGTGGTACAGGTGGTCACACAAAGAGGAGGGAGCCAGAGAAAGGTAATTAAATAACTCGTCACCACCAAACCAAACCAAACCTGTGCTTTCTAATCAGTTCTGGCTCATAGCGCCTTTTTGGGTCAGTGGAACTGTCTTGTGGGGTTTCTGGGGTTGTGGATTTTTGTGGGGGCAGACCACCTCATCTTTCTCTCGTGAAAAGGCTTGGGGGTTCAAACCACCAGCCTTTAGGTTGACAGCTGAATACTTTAATCACTATGCCACAGCCTTTTGGGCTAAGGACCTACAACGGGAAAAGCCTGTGTCAGGGCGGTTGAAGAATGTTCTTTTGCTTGACTGAATCTGAGCAAGAGCTGAATAAACAGCTGCATGTGCCCACAAGGACCAATGAATCGAGATTAGAGAAGCACACTTCCCAACCTAACAGACCTTCCCTGCACACAGGGATAAATACTCTTTCTGCCCCCTCTAGCTGAGAGAGTGAGAGGCTGAAGCTCACCTGCCTGGTGCTTAAATCACTGATAGCTCTTTTTCACATTGAACACAAGAGGCACACCTCTGCAGCCTCCTCTCTCAAAGAAGCCCACTCACGCCAGGCACCTTCCACCTCTGTGATGGGAGAGGCCTATGTTGGGATGGTTAAAGAAGGTGGTCTCAGGCCACCTTTCACTAGGGTCTAGGCATGAGCTGGGTAAACGGCTGCGTGTGCCCAGAAGGGTGCCAGACTCACCAGTGAATTGCTACTGGTGAGCCACACCCTTCACTCCAAAAAAAGTACAGCTTATCTGTGAGTAGGGGCAAAACCTTTCCCACCGCCACCACCACCAAGCTGGTGGCCAGGGAAGTCTCGTCCGGATCCCCTGACCGCCTCCTCTACAGCCTAGCCACCCTCAGCAACCCACTCCAAACAGACCCAGGCCTGCAGCTCTCCCTTCCTTCCTCAGCTTGCATCACTGGCTGATCTTCCTCATACTGAGCACAAGAGACACACACTTGCACTCTTCTCTCTTGGAGGTACCCACTCATGCCAGGCTCCTTTCATCTCCACGAGCACATGCCTTGGTGGAGCAGCAGTTTCCACCACGATCACTCCCAGGGCTGTTGGCTGATCATAACTACAAAAGTCCCTTCTCAGTTTCCTTATCTGCCCCTTATTTTTCTTCTTTCCTTTTCCCTAATTTTTCTTCATTTTTATCTGTTCATTTCTCCCTCTTCTTCTTCTTTGATTTTTGTTAGTCTTTCATCTTGTCTACTCTCCTTTTCTTTTTCTCTATTTTTTTAATTTTTTATTCTGTATTTTCCTTCTCCTTGGTTTTCTTTTTTTTCCCCTACTCCATCTAATGGCAGGACATTAACTCTCCACTAATCAGCCATATCTGCTGCACCAATCACCTCACATAACAGATGAGCCCCACCACCAGCTGCTGTGCCACTGGATCAGTGAGAGACAGTAGACAACACCTGCTCATCTCAACTGCAGCTCCTCTTCATAACAAACAGAGACCTAAACCTATATTCCCACCAGTCATTCCACCAGTGTAGAGACTACAGCGCAGTGCCCCAGTGCTGCCAAGCTAACAACCAAAGAACCTGCCCCACACATCAACATACACTGAAACAAAGCAAAACAAAAAACCAGGGTGAAATAAACCAACATATAACCAATAAAGATAACAACTTCAAAATACCTCTGAGACAACAGACAACTTCATTTCAAACAAAGAAACAAGATAGCAGAAGCAAGAACTAGGAAACCTCCTCGAGGAAGAACAGGTAATTGAACTACCTAATGAGAAATTAAAAAGATACATAAATCACAAAACCAAAAACCACACTCACTGCCCCCGAGTCGATTCGACTCAGCCCTCCTTGGGTTTCTGAGGCAATATCTCTGTGGAGATTGCCCAGTCTTCCTTCTGAGGAGTCACTGGTGGATTTGAACCACCAGCCTTCTGGTTAGCGGTCAAATGCCTTAGGCACCAGAGCTCCCAGAAATCTTAAGGACTTAAACACAAAATCAACAACAATGAAGAAAAGGGAAAGAAAATACGAATTCGGAACAAAGAAAGCATCACCACCACAACAAAAAGCACAAAGGAGTGACAGCAAAAAATTCATACCTATTGTTAATTCAACACTGAAAATCCATGAATGATAACGTGGGTGAACTTGGAGGACATTATGCTAAGTGAAATAAGTCAATCACAGAAGGACAAATATATGGGTCTGTTATTATAAAAAGTGGAGTGAAGGTTCACACAAGGAATGAACTTTTCTTTGTTGGTTATGTGGGAGGGGAGGGAGGGAAAATTGCTGACTCGTTAAGAGACATGTTGATTTGGGTGAAGAGAAAGGCAATGTAACAAAAGTGTGTGGCCAGCACAATATAACTAAGGGAAGGGAAGACACAGAGAGGTGTAAAAGAGCTGTAGACAACAAAGATAAATACTATTAAATAATACTGCATTATCAATAATAACAAACACTAATCTATGGGTGTATACGTAGGTAGACAGACAAGACTATCAGGTATGGGTAGGCGAATGGGAATGTACCCATGACCATACAGAGGTTTAACACATGATATTCCTATATAAGTATGTGTGTGTACTATAAAAATGTCCATACACATTATAGAACTAACAAAAAAAAAAACAAAAAACCTCACTGCCATCAAGTTGTATCCAACTCATAGTGATCCGTCCTTGGGTTTCTGAGGCGGTATCACTATAGAAGCTAACGGGTCAAAATTAGGATAACGGCTTCTTCGCCACAACTAAATATCTTGAGGGAGTGAGTCAGTGGGCCTGTGGGGTCAGCCCATGGTCATGGGAGAAGCTAAATTGGCACAACACAGTACACAAAAAACACTGTTCTACATCCTACTTTGGTGAGTAGTGATTGGGGTCCTAAAAGCTTGTGAGCACCCATATGCTCAAAGACCATAGATGTGACTATTGGTCTTTCCTTATCTGGAGCAAAGAAGAGTCAAAAAAATCAAAGATTCATGGAAACAATTCCAAGGGACTAATAGAACATGGGGACCTCAACCTGCAAGACCCTGAGAGAAGAATTAGTGCCCTGCTACCAATGCTAACCATTTGGAAAGGGATCAAAATTGGAAATCCTGGGTAGAGTGAATGTGCCTCTTCTGCTCTAAGCACCTACCTACCTTAGTAATCTTAGGGCCTATCAAACAGTATTGGAGTGACTTGGACCATTAAAAATGGTAGAATGATTTCTAGTCTCCTCTAAAACTTGAAAATAAACATAACTTAGTAATTGTGCTAACTGGAAATAGGGTAATATTATGTTAGCAAAACAGGGGACAGGCTTAAAGTGGTCTGGAGAGTATAATGTTATTTGTGACATACATATCTTTTTTACGTGTACGGTGAAAACCTTTGAGAGCCAAAACTGGACAGGACTGCCTTGTTTTTTTGAATTTCACAAGTTGTTCACTTTTGGCAGGGTACAGCTTACCACTTTTCTATTGCTCTGTGTATGTGTGTGTGTTATGTGCCGTCGAGTCAGACCCAAC
>NW_006921783.1:5385312-5394468 GCF_000298275.1 Orycteropus afer afer | reverse complement strand
AAAAAAAAAACTCGCTGCCATGTAATAGATTCTGACTCATAGTGACCCCTTCTTGGGTTTCTGAGGTAGTAAATCTCTGTGGAAGTAGATTGCCCAGTTTTCCTCTTGAGGAGTGGCTGGTGGGTTTGAACCACCAGCCTACTGGTTAGCAGTCAAATGCCTTAGGCACACTTTTATGTGCCATTGAGTTGGCGCCGACTCAGAGTGACCCCTCCTTGGGTTTCTGAGGCAGTATCACTACAGAAGTAGATTGCCCCTAGTGGAATAATATTTTCATTTCCCTTCTCTAACAGGTTTCTACTATAGTTTTCGACTCTTGCAGGTTTTACATATGTATACGAGCTCAGACTCTAAGCTCACTGCCATTGAATTGATTCCAACTCATAGAGACCCCTGTTGGGTTTCTGAGGTGATTAATCTTTATGGAAGTAGATTGCCGCATCTTCCTTCTGCAGAGTGGCTGGTGGGTTTGAATCACCAACCTTCTGGTTACCAGTCAAATGCCTTAGGCACAATGCTACCAGAGCGCCTTACATATATATACACTAACACCTATGTAGAGAGGATAGAAAAGTGGTAAAACTGCACACCGTCAAAGGCAGAAAACTTATGAGACCCAGAGAAACAAGACAGTCCATTCGAGTTCTGGCTTGCACAGGTTTCACTGTATTGACAATGTCTATAAAGTTTTATACCAAGGTGTTAACAGTAGTATCTCTGGGAGGACGGATTAGGTAAATTTTTTATCTTACTCTTTATACTTTTCAGTATTTTCTAAACATTTTAATGGTGAGGATGTACTTTAATAATCAGAAAAGTGTAGCATGGTGACTTGAGAAAGAATTTGCTATAGAAACCTCCCTGACTAGTCACTTCCCAGAGGAATACTTGGCATGTCCATGGAAGCAGTGTTTTATCTAGTTGTCTATAACTTATAATGGGGACAGATATAGAATTGTGTCCTGCTGTGAAGTGATCTACAGATTAAAGTCCACATCCTAAAATTTACATGAGAATTCTACCTTCCCTCTCTGCCATTTCTCATATCTTAGTTTTCAGAGATCTCCACTGATAAAGGATTATGGGATTCAAAATTGTTAACTGATTAAGTAATCAGAAAATCCTCAGAAGGACCTTGCTTTGTCAGGGGAAAGACATTGTCCCCAGAGTAAAATAGACAATTTTGATTCTGTCAGTGACTTTTTATAAGGTGAGTCAGTACGAATATTCCCCAGATTATACTCTTGAAGAAAAATTGATGAGTATAGACTTTGCCACAGGTTTCATCTCCAGGGAAACTTCATCTTTCTGGATTTTATGGTGAATGAGGCTGGGAAGGATGGGGATAAATACAGGCATTAGTTCTGTTTAGACCAAGATCTTCAAAGCATGTTTTCAGTCGTTCTCCCTAGTGGTCCTGGAAAGGAATCCCATAATCCCTTGCATTGAAGTGATTCTGACTCGCAACAACCCTGTAGGACAGAGTAGAACTGCCCTATAGGGTGTCCAAGGCTATAAATCTTTGTGGAAGCAGACTTCCTCATTTCTCTCCCGAGAAGCAGCTGGTGGGTTCAAACCACAAACTTTTTGTTTAGCAGTCCAATGCTTTAACCATAGTGCCACCAGAGTGCCTTCTGGAAAGAAATAGACTTCTTTTTCCCCCTCTCTTTCATTTCATAAATGATCAAACTGAGTCACCAATAGCAGGATCAACTTGAGGTGATGTGAATCAGTGGCAGGATGCAAACAATATACTCATTTACCCAAATGTGATCCCTAGTGTTCTGTCCTCTCTCATGTGTTTTCAAGGTATGTGCTATGGAAATTTAGGGTACCTTGAGTATGTCTTTAGGGTATCTTGATTCCCTGAAAATCGTCACTGTTCATACTCTATGCCTCAGAAAGCACAGCTTGAATATTAAATCAGGATTCAGGGCATATTTCCCCGTTTGTGTAGTTTTGAGAATCACTTTTCTGGACAACACTTAAAGTGAAAGAAAGAGGGATTCGAGTTGTGTCTGATTTTCACTGGAGAACTAAGAAACTAGAATCATTTAGAAACAGGCACATTTCACTGAAATTAAAGGAGTGGTTTCAGATTCTAATGAAAAGAAGCAGGATACCCTATCTTGTCCCTGTTGCCTTTCCCTTTTTTTTTTTTGCTTACATTTGAACATTGCTTCAAAATCAGCTGTTTGCCCTTTCTGACTAAACTCTTACTTAAGTAGGTCCTACTTGACTCATTACTATGCTTTCTGAATATAGGATATATATATATATAGAATATAGGAATATATTTTATATCCCTGTGAGGAATAGCATCAGCATCATAATTTTGCTCTGGAACCCTTCCTTAACCCTTGCTAACCTGTGAGACATATAGTGCCCACCTACATTTTCTGCCGCTAGGGTTTCTGGTAGCATAGTGGCTAAGTCACTTGCCTGCTAACCAGACGGCTGGTGGTTCAAACCCACCAGCCACTCCTCGGAAGGAAGGTTGGGCAATCCTACTTCCGTAGTGATACTGCCTTGAAAACCCAAGGAGGGGTCGCTATGAGTTGGGCTGACTCGATGGCACACAACAACAACAACAACAGGGTTTTAGTGGGAAACTGCTGTCCCACTTTTAGTACATGCTGCCATCTGGTGGAAGTCTGTATAACTACATGAATCTGAAAAAACGAGCCTCATTCCACCAAAACCCACTGCCATCTTCTGGTGGCACTGTGCAGGAGAAAGATGAGGTCTATTTTCATAAAGATACAGAGTCTTGGAAACCCTATGGGGCAGTTCTACTTTGTCCTATAGGGTTGCTGAGAGTTGGAGTTGACTTGATGGCAGTGGGTTTGGTTTTTTATCCCACTAACTCCAGCACCAGACACCCCCCTTGGTACATATGTGTCCCACTAATTGTTTCAAAATCCTTGTTACCTAAAAATAACTTTTTGTTTCATTTAAAATGCTTTCCATTGGAAAACATGGTTTCAAGAAAAAATTCAAAGCAGAAAATAATTCTGTCTTGAAAGATTAAAATGTATGCAGCCTACTACGTCTACTCCTCACTTACATACCATCTCATTATCTAACATTTTACATTTACATCAATAATTAAAAAAATCTATCTTTTTACTATTTTGCTCATTAACGACATACATCTGGCAGTAATGAATGCTGAGGTCCAAAGCAAGAGAGTAACACTAGTTGTGATGTCACTAGCTTAGGTGTCAACTTGGTTGGGCCATGATTCTCAGTGGTTTGGCAGTTATGTAATGATGTAATTTAGTAGTTATGAAATGATGAAGTCATCCTCCATTTTGTGATATGATGTGGTCATTCTACATTTTTGAATAATGCTTATTTTCACATAGCGATCTGGTCTTTGGAACCTAACCATGTCAATAAGTAAGGAGTGGGTGTATTATGGTAGGTCATAAATCTGGAGACCCACTTTAGGAATTCTGGATTATCAGGAGACTTCACCTGGGTCCTATTTGTATGAGGTCCCTGCACATCTTGGGTATGACTTATGATGAGAACTTTTGGAATGCTTAGGATCAAGTTCCCTTCACCAGTGTGTTGATGGCTACATGTAGTAGCAGAGGCTAACTTATAAAACCCTATGAGCATCAACCTGGGAAAGCAGGAGCCCACCCTAAGCTAATTAAGAGCCAGTAAGCATGAGTTCAGCTGTGAGGCTAACAAAGGAGGTGGTGAGCTGTGCCACACTCATGGCGGCTTTGCCCAGTTCCCTGGAGGCTGCTGTTTAAGTCTTTTGTCAAAGATGGCGATAAGATCTGTTCAAAAGTACTTGAAGAGAAGGCATTTTGTTTTTATTTGATGGGTTGTAAAAATACCCATTTTATGGATGTACAGAATAAATCATAGCGACTTGTGGCTAAGTCAGTAGTATCTTTCATTCAATGTGTGAAGTGAAGCAGAACTTTTCAGAAGTATGTCTGATGGATAACAGTGATCCTTGCAGCTTTCTTTGGACTTGCTGAGTTAGGAGCATCTTGTCCAACCTAGAGATTGAGAGGAAATATGAAAGATATAGAATGATGCAAATGGATATTTCTTGGTGTGCCAACAAAGGAAAAACTAGGTACAAAACCCCACATAATTCCAAGTAGACTTTGTCTTTTTGCTACCTATTAATTCTAGGAAAAGTTACTGTGCTTATGCTGAGAAGGTATAAGCAAGGTGCACATATGTAGCAGAATCAACAATTGATTGGAACCTGTAACCCACTAGCAAAGTGCCCCTCAACTCCTTGTTTGACTCTTTGCCTCAAATCGGCAAGGCTTTCTGTATAAAGCTGCACTGGATCCCAGATGCAGTGATTCTACTGCATTTTTTTAATCTGGCCCAAACAATTTTGCTGTGTTTTGAAAAGAGGCCAAGATTTGGGTCTATGTAGGTGAAATATTTTTAAATTAATCCCATTCCATCCTCACCACATCTGAGTCCAAGCCTATCTGATTTTGTGTGTACTTTCTAAATGCTTGCCTGTTATGAATATATTTAGGATTCTTTGTCTATGGTTTTTCTTCCCAACTAGACTATAAGCCTGTTGAAGGGAGGGTGCTTGGCATGTAGAACGTTTTCAGTAAAATTTTGTGAAACATGAACGAACCAACAAATACCAGTGTAGGAATTAGTGAACTGGGGAAAATAACTTCTCTGAGCCTCAACTTAAGTATTAGTAAGATGTAAATACCTGACTAGGGTATTTCAAGGTTCAAATGAGGTAACCTGTATAACAATTCTACCTTACTATTATTTTATAAAATTCCTTTATAATTTAGTAGCTTATTTTGTTCATCCACAACTGTCTGTCAGTTTGTTGTATGGTAGTGGCTTACGTGTTGTTGTGAGGCTGGAGGCTGGAGGCTGTGCCACCAGTATTTCCTATATCATCAGGGTCACCCACGGTGAACAGATTTCAGAGGAATTCCAGACTAAGACATGGGGCCAGCCTTTCAGAAGGATGGGGCCATCCACTTCTGAAAAAACTGGCCAGTGAAAACCTTATAAATAGCAGTGAAACACTGTCTGATATATTATTGGAAAACTTTATGTGGTAGTTAAGACTGTTGTCAACTTGGCTGGGCCTGGTTGAGTGGCTGGGCACCTGAAGGTAGTTATTCCCCATGATGAGACTGGCAATCAGCTCTCAGAGGAATCTGCTGGGAGCAGCTGAGTAGCTGCTTTAGGGATGTGGTCTTCTTCCCATATATAAAGAGAAGCTTTGGGATTGGTCTCTATCATTTTTGGCACACTTGAATCCTGCATGTAGCCAAGTTGTTGTTCAACAGCCTGCCGTGCCCTGCTGATCTTGGGACTTCTGGACTTGAATTAGTGGCCTACTATGTTGTTTGGTAACATGGGGACTGTGTCTTTTTACTTGTTAACCTTGGGCTTGTCAGCCTCAGTAGCCAGCAGCTGTCTGGGTGAAGAAAAGCCTCCAGCTTCATTTGTCCAGCAACAGGAGGCAGTGCTGAAGCCCAAGATGAGGGGCTTTCACCCAGCCCCTAGAGCCTGGCATTTTGAACTCAGACTCAAAGCCTCCAAAATCGTAAGAGAATAAATTCCTGTTTGTTCAAGCCATTACATTTGTGGCATATTCCTGTCAGAGTGGCACTAGGTAACCAAAACACTTTATGAATAGCCATGAAACATTATCTGATATAGTGCCAGAAGATGAGACCCTCAGGTTGGAAGGCGCTCAAAAATATGACTTAGGGAAGTGCTGCCTCCCCAAAGTAGAGTGAACCACATGACGTGGATGTAGTAAAGCTTTCAGGACCTTTATTTGCTGATGGGGCATGACTCAGAAAATGGGAAGAAACAGCTGCAAATGTTCACTAATAATCAGAACATGCAATGTACGAAGTATGAATCTAGGAAAGTTGGAAGTTGTCAAAAATGAAATGGAATACATAAAGATTGATATCCTAGGTATTAGTGAGCTAAATGAACTGGTATTGGCCATTTTGAATCAGACAATCATATGATATACTATGCCAGTATGGTAGTTAAGGTTATGTGTCAACTTGGCTGGGCCTGGTTTTGAGTGGCTGGGCAGCTGGATGTAGTGATTCCCCATGATGAGACTAGTAATCACCTCCATGGTGGAATCTGCCGTGAGCAGCTCAATAGCTGCCTTAGGAATGTAGTCTGCTTCTAGTATATAAGAAGAAGCTTTGAGAACGGTCTCAGAACTTTTTGGCACATTTGGATCCTGTATTTGACTGAGTCTTCATCTCAGTGGCCTGCCATATTGTCTCCCAATCTTGAGACTGTCTCTGGACTTGAACTAGTGGCCCCCTGTGTTGCTTGATAATTTTGGGACTGTACCATCTTACTTGTCGACCTTGGGTTTTTCAGCCTCATCAGCCAGCAGCTGTCTAAGTTAAAAGAAGCTTCCTAGCTTCAGTGGGCTGGGAACAAAAGGCAGAGCTGAAGCCCGGGGTTGAGAGGCTTTTACTCAGCCCCGAGAGTGAACACTTTGAACTCGGACTTCTAGCCACCTAAACTGTAAGAGAATAAACTCTTGTTGGTTAAAGTCATACATTTGTGGTATGTTTGTTATAGCAGCACTAGAGAAAAAAAACAGAATTTGGTACCGAGAGAGTGAGATGCTGCTGTCTAACAGATTACCTAAACTGTGGAAGTGTCCCTGTGCTCAGACCACGGCAGAGACTGGCCAAGAGATGGAGGCAGCAGAGCCGAGAGACTGGCATGAGACAGCTACAGGCTTACTGGCCCACAGAGGAGAAAGCTAAATGCATTTGGGCAGGAGGCTTCCAAGCAACAGTGAACCCACTGAACACATGAAGGGGCAGGGCCATGATGGAATGCTAAGCAGCACACAGAGAACATAGATGCCCTTGACCTGTCGAGAGACCTCTAGGTAAATTGCACAATTTGACATGGTATGCTGTGTGTAGCTTCTGATCCTTGCCTTAGTGGGAGAGGAGAGAATTTCCACATGTATGCTTACCCCACCTTTTGCCATTAAGTGAAGTCTGACTACTGGCAACCCCACATGATACAGAATAGAACTGTTCCGTAGGGAGTCGTTGACTGTAATCTTTATGGAAGCAGATTTCCAGGCCTTTCTTCTGTGGCACTGCTGGGTGGATTTGTACTGCCAATATTTAGGTCAGTATGTGAGTGCAAAGCAGTTGTGTCACCCAAGGGCCTTAAAGTGATTTGCTGTTGGTTACTAATGTAAAGTTGGTTACTCAAGACTTTGTCTTTTTGGTTGGCAGTTCAGACCCACCCATTGCTGCCATGGAAGAAAAGCATGGCAGTCTGCTTTCACAAAGATTGTTGCTAGTTGCCATCGAGTCAATTCCAAGTCACGGTGATGCCAAGTGTACAGAGAAGTACTGTTCATAGGGTATTGAAGGCTGTGACCTTCTGGAAGTGCATTGCCAGACCTGTTTTCTGACTAACTGCTAGACATGCTCAAGCTGCCTGCCTTTTGGTTAAGGTTGAAGGCTTAACCATTTGTGTATAGCCAGGGAAACCTTACACAGCTCAGTTCCATTCTAACACATGGCACTGCCATGTTGTTGTTGTTATGTGCCATTGAGTCATCTCTGACTCATAGTGACCCCTCCTTGGGTTTCCGAGGAGGTATCACTATGGAAGTAGATTGCCCAACCTTCCTTCTGAGGAGCGGCTGGTGGGTTTGAACCACTACCCTTCTGGTTAGCAGTCAAGTGCTTTGAGGCACTATGCCACCAGAACTATGACAAAAGGTTAGTGTCTTAGGTAGTTTCTCTAGAAAAGCAAAACCAGTAAAACTTGGAGAGGAAGAGAAAGAGGGAGAATTTCTCTCAGGAAAATGGGTCACACAGTTATATAGAGTTTAAGTTCCTGGATCAAACGTCAAGCTGGAGGCTTTTCCTGACTCATGCAGCTGCAGGAGCCGACAAGCCTAAGATTGGCAGTCAGTATAGCAGGCTGCTTACTTCAGGTAATGATAGATCCAAGGTCAGCAGGCAAAGTGGTGCATTGTTGGCTCACAGGACAGTTGTAGAGGCTGGCAAGTCCCAAGTTTGTGGGCCTTATTTTTAAGCTGGAGGGTTTTCCTGACTCAAGGAGCTGCAGGGGATGATGAACCCAAGATCAACAGGAAGCATGACAGGATTCAGATCCAACAGAAAGTTCCTGAATTTTCCCAGGACGTCCACATATATATTGGAAGCAGGCCACTCCCCTGAGGAAACTCCCTTTCAGCTGATTGGCTGCTCAGAGTATATACATCAGATCTCATCATGTGAACAACCACACCACAACTGCTTAAACCACTCAGAATCATGGTCCAGCCAAGTTGGCACACACCCTTAACTATCACACCAGGAATGATAAATTGAAGAGGAATCAATCAAGATGTATTGATTATTACTAGTCATTGCACTGCAAAGGTTGGAAACAAAGAAGAATCACTAGTGGTTGGAAAATATGGCCTTGGTGATAGAAATGATGCCAGAAATCACATGATAGAATTTTACAAAGCCAATGACTTATTCGTTGCAAATACCTTTCTTCAACAACATAGACAGTGGCTATACACATCGACCTCACCAGATGGAACACAGAGGAATCAGATCAACAACATTGCATTCATCATCAAAAAAAGCATCTCAAGATCTAACATGAAGTACAATGCTGTCAGTGGTAGAATAATATCCACACACCTACAAGGAAGACCCTACCACTTGTCTGTGAGTTTGTCGTACTGTGGTGGCTTGCATGTTGCTGTGAGGCTGGAGTCTACGCCACCGGTATTTCAAATACCAGCAGTGTCACCCATTGTGAACAGATTTCAGCAGAGCTTCCAGACTAAGACAGACTTGGAAGAAGGAAGGGACCATCCACTTCTCAAATAGTTGGCCAGTGAAAACCTTATGAATAGCAGTGAAACAGTATCTGATATATTACTGAAAAACTTTATGAATATCTCTGAAACGTTGTCTAATATAATTGTGCCAGATGAGTCCCTCAGGTTGGAAGGTGCTCAAAATGCAACTGAGGAAGAGCTGCCTCCTCAGAGTAGAGCTGACCTTAATGATGTGGATGGAATAAAGCTTTTGGGACCTCCATTTGCTGATGGGGCATGACTCAAAATGGGAATAAATAGCT
>NW_006921783.1:5366424-5382532 GCF_000298275.1 Orycteropus afer afer | reverse complement strand
CACCTGAAATGCTCCTTGGAAGCGAGAATGGCCAGACTTTGTCTCATCTATTTTGGTCATGTTGTCAGAAGGGACCATTCCTTGGAGAAGGATGTCATGCTTGGTAGGGTGGAGGGTTGATGAAAGAGGGGGAGGCCTTCAACGAGATGGATTGACACAGTGGCTGCGATGATGGGCTCAAGTATAGCAGGGATCGTGGAGCTGGAGTGGGATCAGGCAGTGTTTTGTTCTGCTGTGCGTGGGGTCGCTATGAGTTGGGAATGACTCGATGGCACCCAACAACTAACAACAACAAATTGAAGTGGCATTCATAGTCACAAAGAATGTTTCAAGATCTGTCCTGCAGTACAGTGCTGTCAGTGATAGGATAATATTCATACACCTATAAGGAAGACTAATTAATACTACTATTATTCAAATTTATGCATGAACCACTAAATCAACAATGAGGAAATTGAAGATTTTTTACCAACTTCCGCAGTCAGAAATGAACGATACATGCAATCAAGATGTATTGATTATTACTAGTGATTGCAATGCAAAGGTTGGAAACAAAGAAGAATCACCAGTGGTTGGAAAATATGGCCTTGGTGATAGAAATGATGCCAGAAATCACATGGTAGAATTTTATAAAGCCAACGACTTATTCATTGCAAATACCTTTCTTCAACAACATAGACAGTGGCTATACATGTCTACCTCAGCAGATGGAACACACAGGAATCAGGTCAACAACATCTGTAGAAAAAGGCAATGAAGAAGTGTAATAGCTTCAGTCAAAACAAGGCCAGGAGCTGTCTGTGGAACACACCATCAGTTGCTCATAGGCAAGTTCAAGTTCAAGCTGCAGACAAAACAAGTCCCTGAGAGCCAAAATATGACCTTAATTATATCCCACCTGAATTTAGAGACCATCTGAAGAATGGATTTGACACATTGAACACCAGTGACTGAAAACCAGATGAGTTGAGGAATGACATCAAGAATATCATCCATGAAGAAAGCAAAAGATCATTAAAAAGACAGAAAAAGAGAAAAAGACTAAAATGGATGTCAGAAGAGACTCTGAAACTTGCTCTTGAACAGAGAGTAGCTAAAGCACATGGAAGAAATGACAAAGTAAACGAGCTGAACAGAAAATTTTGGCAGCTTGAGAAGACAAATTAAAGTAGTATAATAAAATATGCAAAGACCTGGAGTTAGAAAACCAAAAAGGAAGAACACACTTGGCATTTCTCAAGCTGAAAGAACTGAAGGAAAAATTCAAGCCTCGAGTTGCAATATTGAAAGAGTCTATGGGAAAAATACTGAATGCTGCAGGAAGCAACAAAAGAATATGGAAGGGAACACACATAATCACTGTACCAAAAAAAAATTGGTCGATATTCATCTATTTCAGAAGATGGCATATTATCAAGAACCAACTGTATTGAAAGAAGTCAAAGCTGCACTGAAGGAATTGGTGAAAAACAAGGCTCCAGGAATTGATGGACTATCCATTGGTATGTTTCCACAAATGGATGCTGCACTGGAGTTCCTTACTCATCTATGCCAAGAAATTTGGAAAACAGCTACCTGGCCAAGCAACTGAAAGAGATCTATATTTATATCCATTCCAAAGAAAGGCCAAATAGAATGTGGAAATTATTGAACAACATCATTAACATCACACCAAGTAAAATTTTGTTGACAATAATACAGAAACAATTGTAGCAATATATGGACAGGGGACTTCCAGAAATGCAAGCTGGATTCAGAAGAGAACGTGGAATGAGGGATATCATTGCTGATATCAGATGATCTTGGCTGAAAGCAAAGAACACCAGAAAGATGTCTACCTGTGTTTTAGTGACTATACTAAAGCATTCAACCATGTAGATCATAACAAATTATAGGTAGCATTGCAAAGAATGGGAATTCTAGAACATTTAATTGTGCTCATGAGGAACCTGTACACAGACCAGGAGGCTGTCTTTCAGACAGAACAACGGGATCCTGCAGGGTATAAAATCAGGAAGGGTGTGTGTCAGGGTTGTGTCCTTTCATCATACTTATTCAATCTGTGTATGCTAAGTAAATAATCTGAGAAGCTGGACTATATGAAGAAGAACATGGCATCATGATTGGAGGGAGACTCACTAACAAGCTGCTTGCTATACGCATATGACACCATCTTGCTTGCTAAAAGTGAAGATGACTTGAAGCACTTACAGGTGAAGATTAAAGACTGCAGTCTGCAATTTGTATTACACCTTAACATAAAGAAAATGAAAATCCCCACAACTGGACCAAGAAGCAGAATAATGATAAATGGAGAGAAGATTGAAATTGTCGAAGATTTCATATTATTTGAATCCACAGTCAACACCAATGGAAGCAGCAGTCAAGAAATGAGATGTCATATAGCACTGGGCAAATCTGCTGCAAAAGACATCTTTAAAGTGTTAAAGAACAAAGATGTCTCTTTGAAGATGAAGGTGTGCCTAACCCAAGCCATGGTATTTTCAGTTGCCTCACATGTATGTGAAAGATGGACAATGAATAAGAAAAACCAAAGAAGAGTTGATGCTTTTGAGTTGTGGTATTGGCAAAGAATACTGAAAATGCCGTGGATTTCCAGAAGAATGAACAAATCTGTCCTAGAAGAAGTGTGGCCAGAATGCTCCTTGGAAGTGAGAATGGCCAGATTTCACCTCACCTGCTTTGGTAATGTCAGAAGGGACCATTCCCTGGAGAAGGATATCATGCTTGGTAAAGTGGAGGGTCAGCAAAAATGGGAAAGACCCTCAAGAAGATGGATTGACACAGTGGCTGCAACAACGGGCTCTGGTATAGCAAGGATTGTGAGGATGGGAGTGTTTGGTTCTGTTGTACATAGGGTTGCTATGAGTCAGAGCTGACTAGATGGCAACTGACAACACAAGGAAGACCAGTTAATACTACCATTATTCAAATTTATGCACCAACTACTAAAGCCGAAGATGAAGAAATTGGATATTTTTACCAACTTCTGAAATTGACCAAACAAGCGATCAAGATGTATTGATAATTACTGGTGATTGGAATACGAAAGTTGGAAATAAAGAAGACTCATCGGCAGTTGGAAAATATGGCTTTGATAATAGAAATCACACTAGAGATCACATAGAGTTTTGTAAGACCAAGGACTTCTTCATTGCAAATACCCATTTTTAACAATATAAATGATGGGAATACATGTGGACCTCACCAGATGGAATACATAGGAATCAGATTGACTACATCTGTGGAAGAGGTGATTGAGAAGCTTAATATCATCAGTTAAAACAAGGCCAGGAGCTGACTGTGGAACACACCATCATTTGTTCATATGCAAGTTCAAGATGAAGCTACAGATCATTAAAAATAAGCCCATGGGAGCCAATATATGACCTTGATTATATCCCACCTGAATTTAGAGACCATCTGAAGAATAGATTTGATACATTGAACATCAGTGACAAAAGACCAGACAAGTTGTGGGATGACATCAAGACATCACCCATGAAGAAAGCACAAGGTCATTAAAAAGACAGGAAAGGAAAAGAAGACCAATATGGATGTCAGAAGAGACTCTGAAACTTGCTTTTGAACAGAGTAGCTAAAGCAAATGGAAGAAATCCTGAAATAAAAGAACTGAACAGAAGATTTAAAAGGGCAGCTCAAGAAGACAAAGTATTATAATGAAATGTGCAAAGACCTAAAGTTAGAAAACCAAAAAGGAATAACACACTTGGTATTTATTGAGCTGAAAGAACTGAAGGAAAAATTTAAGCCTTGAGTTGCAATATTGAGAGTCTATAGGCAAAATATTGAATGATGTAGGAAGCATCAAAAGAAGATGGCAGGAATACACAGAGCCATTGTATCAAAAAAAATTGGCCGATGTCCAACTGTTTCAGAAGGTAGCATATGGTCAAGAACCAATGGTATTAAAGGAAGAAGTCCAAGCTGCACTGAAGGAATTGGCAGAAAAACAAGGTTCTAGGAATTTACAGGATATCCATTGAGATGTTTCAACAAATGGAGCAATGCTTGAGGCGCTTACTTGTTTATGCCGAGAAATTTGCAAGACAGATACCTGGCCAATTGACCGCCTATCCCCAAAAAGGTGATCCAGCAAAATGTGGAAATTATCAAACAATAGTATTGATAAAACATGCACATAAAATATTGCTGAAGAGAATTCAATCATGGTTACAGCTGTATATTGTGAGAGAACTTCCAGAAATTCAAGCTGGATTCAGAAGAGGATGAGGAATGAGAGATATCATTGCTGATGGCAGGTGGATCTTGGCTGAAAGCAAAGAATACTAGAAAGATGCCTACCTGTGTTTTATTGACTATGCCAAGGAATTCAGCTGTGTGGATCATAACAAATTATAGATAACATTGAGAAGAATGGGAATTTCAGAACACTGAATTGTGCTCATGAGGAACCTGTATATAGACCAAGAGGCTGTCATTCAAACTGAACAAGAATATACTGCATGGTTTAAAATCAAGAAGGGTGTACTTCCAAGGTTGTATCCTTTCACCATACTTATTCAATCTGTATGCTGAGCAAATAATCTGAGAAACTGCAGTATATGAAGAACACAACATCAGGATTAGAGAAAGAACCATTAACAACCTGTAATACGCAGATGACACAACCTTGTTTGCTGAAAGTGAAGAAGACTTTAAACATTTACTGATGAAGATTAAAAGAGTACAGTCTTCAGTATAGATTGCACCTTAACATAAAACGAAAATCCTCACAACTGGACCAATAAGCAGCAGCATAATAAATGGAAAAAAGATTGAAACTGTCAGGGAGTTCATTTTACTTGGATCCAGAGTCAACATCCATAGAAGTAGCAGTCAGGAAATCAGATGTCATGTTGCACAGGGAAAATCTGTTGCAAAAGACCTCTTTAAAGCATTAAGAAGCAAAGATGTCACTTTGAAGGCTAAGGTGCACCTGACCAAAGCCATGGTATTTTCATTTGCCTCATATGCATGTGAAAGCTGGACAATAAATAAGGAAAACCAAAGAAGAGTTGATGTTTTTGAGTTGTGGTATTGATGAAGAATACTCAAAAGTACCATGGAATGCCAGAAGAACAAACAAATCTTTCCTGGAAGAAGTGCAGCTGGAATGCTCCTTGGAAGTGAGAGTGGCCAGATTTTGTCTCACTTACTTTGGTCATGTTGTCAGAAGGGACCATTCCCTGGAGAAGGATATCATCCTTGGTAAAGTAGAGGGTCAGCAAAGAAGGGAAGTCCCTCAATGAGATGGATTGACACAGTGGCTGCAATGATGGGCTCAAGCGTAACAAGGATTATGAAGATGGCACAGGACTGGGCAGTGTTTCATTCTGTTGTACATAGTGTCCCTATGCGTTGGAACCAACTCTGTAGCACCTAACAACAACATTTTGTTTATAGGAGAAGATCAATCAGAGTTGTTGCTCCATGATTTCTTGTAGTTCTGGACTAGACTTTTTAATCCTTTTTAGGCCTGTTTTTTCAAATTAGAAATTACCATGTTGATCAGAGGAAAAAAACTAAAAATACACCTTATAATAAAATCATACTAATCTTCTGGGGCTCATCATTCAATATTAGAAGAAATAAGATTATAGAAAATTTTAATTTTGACCAGAGATGACAAATAAGTTGGTAGTAGGTGCTAGAGCACTGTGATAAGAAAGGCTCTGTGGGACTTCCGGTAAGATGGAGGAATAGGCAGACAAGTGACACAGACCCTCTTCAACAAAGAAAAGAAAAACAAGTTGACAGAGATAAAGAATATAATCCTGGAGCCCTGAACTTTGAAAGGAACTATACAGAAGTGGATTAGGCACCAACTAGTGGAAAAATCTGAATGAAAACAGTGAGTACAGAGTCGATCAGAGCTGCAAACTGTCAGCTACTCTGACGGGACCAACAGCCTGAATACTTCCAAGAGGTGTTGGGACCTGAAAATTGATGAAAAGAGCAGCCCTGGTCACCAAGAGCTGCAGGGATGACTGCACTGTTGGCCTATGACTAGGAAGGGAAACAGCAAGGAGGGAGACAACCTGAGCTGTTGACTTTCTGCTGTCCAGAGGGCGCAGCCCTTTTGAGTGTTTATGTGGAACAGCCATTTTGGATTTTTATAGTGACTGAGGGCACAGCCATTTTGATTGTTCATAAGTGGTGGCCATTTTAGATATTTAAAGTGACCAAGGGCACAGCCATTTTGAATGTTTACAGGTGGTGACCATTTTGGATTTTAAAGTGATAGCATTCTTATTTGAATTCCAGGGACCTAAGAATAGGCTCTGTTTTCCAAGGTCAGCAGGGACATATGAGAGACTGTCAACAGGAAAGGAGACAGGTGGTGAGTATATAAGTGCTGTATAGTGAATAGAGGAGCATAGCACAGTACCCTACCTGCATAGATAACATACAAACAAAAAGAAAACGAAAATCATGGGCAAGTCACTCCAACATAAAATCACCAATTAAATATAAAGACAAAAATGTCACAATGCCTCAGAAACAACAGTGCATCACAGTTCACACAAAGAAGCAAGATAAAGCAGGAGAAACAAGGGACCAGGATACAGACCCAAAACACATCCCTGAGGAAGACACAGCATTGGAACTCCCTGATAAAGAATTCAAAAGAATTGTATTTAGGTATCTTCAATGAATTGAGAGACAGATCAAGGAAAACACAGAGAAAACCCTAGAACAATTCAAGAACAAAATGACAAAATAAATGAAAAATTAGAAATGATACAAAGTGTACACACAGACATCCAGAAGATTAATACTAAATTTTCAGAAATAGATAAGACATTGAATGGGCAGAAGAGCAGAATTGAATCAATGGAAGACAGAATTGGTGAGATTGAAGGCAAATACCTGAACACTTCTTTGGAAAGGGATTAATCAGAAAAAAGATTAAGACAAAATGAAGAAAGCCTAAGGTTCATGTGGGATGCCATCAAAAGGAATAACCTAAAAGGAACATATAATTCCTATGTGTAATCGGAATTCCAGAACAGGAAGAGACAAATAAAACCACAGAGAAAATTGTCAAAGATTTCTTGGAAGAGAATTTTCCTGGTATGATGAAAAATGAGAATATATCCATTCAGGAAGTCCAACGAACCCCAAACAGGATAGACCCCAAAAGAAAATCATCAAGACATATCATCATCAAACTCACCAGAACCCAAAGACAAAGAAAGAATCATGAGAGCAGCATGGGGAAAACAAAAAGTTACTTACAAGGGGCAACCAATAAGACCAACCTCAGATTTCTTGGCAGAAACCATACAGGCGAGAAGACAATGGGATGGTATATATAAAACACTGAAAGAGAAAAATTTCCAACCAAGAATTATGTACCCAGCAAAATTGTCCCTCAAATATGATGGTGAAATTAGGATTTCCAGATAAGCGGAAATTAAGGGAATTTGTTAAAATTCACCCAACTTTACAAAAGATACTAAAGGGAGTCCTTTGGACAGAGAAACAATGACAGCAAACAACAACCGAAACCAACCCAGTTATGGAAGTATCCAAAGTAAATAAGCCTACAAGATTGTAAACAGTGAACCAGAGACATCAATTAACAAATGAAGACAACTGCAAACCAAAAAGAGGAAAAATAACTGTGTTGTTATAAAACTTCTAGATGGTAGGGGTGTCAAGACAACTACAAGATAGAACGGACTGTTTTAAACTTGGGAAGAAAACTATAAATCATACAGTAACCTCAAAGAAAAATGATAAACCTTCACATCAAAATAAAAAAGAGGACCAGCACAAATATGTAGCAAATACTAAAACAATAGCAATGAAGAAAGTGATAACATGATTCATAGACAAAATGAGCTCAGCATAGAAAATTATATGGAACAAAGAAATTGACACCACGAAAAAGCACATAGCAAAAATGATAGCAACAAATTCATATTAGCCAATAATTACATATCTGGCAAAGGACTTATCTCTAAGATTTATAGAACTCCAATGCCTCAACAGCAAAGGGATTAACAACCCAATTGAAAAATGGGCAGAAGACATGAATAAACACTTCACCAAGGAGGATATTCAGGTGGCTAGCTAATACGTGAAGAGACGCTCACAATCATTGGCTATCAGAGACATGCAAATCAAAACAAGATACCGTCTCACCACAGCACTGATGGCAAGGTTCAACGAGACAGAAAATAACAAATGCTGGTGGGGATGTTCAGAGACTGGGACACTCATACACTGCTGGTGGGACTGTGAAGTGATACAAACACTATGGGAAACAATAAGGTGATTCCTTAGAAAGCTGGAATTGGAAATACCATTTGACCCAGCAATCCCATTACTAGGTATATGTCCTAGAGAGGTGAGAGCCAGGACAGGAACAGATATATGCACAATTGTGTTCATTGCAACATTATTTATAATAGCAAAAAGATGAAAACAACCTACATACCCATCAGCAGAAGAGATGACCAAACTATGGTACATACTCATAATGGAATGCTATGCAGCACTAAAGAGTAGTGTAGGGTCTGCAAAACACCACATAATATGGATGAACTTGGAGGATATTATGCTGAGTGAAATAAGTCTATTACAGAAGGACAAATATACCGTTAGTTTGTTGTTGTGGAGGGCCAAGGAAAGGTTTATATATGGAGGGAAACTTTCTTTGTTGGTTGCCAGGGGTGGGAGGGGAGGGGAGGGAACACTACAAAAAAAAAAAAAATGCATTGACCCATGTCACTTGAGTTTTGTATATTTCACAGTACGTAAATTATTTTTCAATAAAATGCATTTAAAAAAGAAAAGAAAAAGAAAGGCTCTGCGGCCATGCTTGGGTGGAAAGAGTGCAGTGCTTGATAGTTGGTATAGATGGTATTTGGTATGGGCAGTAGTCACAGAATTAAAGAGTGCAGCATGTGTGCTAAGGATTTCTGGTAGCACAGTGCCTGAGGCATCTGACTGCTAACCAGACAGTTAGTGGTCCAAACCTACCAGCCAGTCCACAGAAGGAAGACTGGGCAATCTACTTCCGTAAAGATTTACTGCCTTGGAAGCCCAATGAGGGTGGGTGTGAGTTGGAATTGACTCCATGGCGGTGGGTTGTTTTTTTTTTAGCATGTGTGTCAGAAGTTTGCCATGCTGCAGTAGGTAATATTTGAGACCCATTCTTAACTTTCCACATTTACAAGCTTAAAGTCTGGCCTTGTGGCATTCATACTGCATAATTGTCTTGTTTTTGTGATTAGTTGCCATTGAGTCAGTTGTCACTCATGGCATCCACATGTGTGCAGAGTAAAACTGCTCCATGGAAATACCCATTCTTAATGCTATAAATCTACAAAACTGGACACCCTGTTTAATTTTAGAATTATTGGATACCTAATCTTTTTGCCTTAGTGAGTATTATTGATGTTTTGAGAGTAAGAGAAGGAACCTATCAATTTCTAATATTCTGAAGATGAGTCTACTCCTGGTGGGGAATCTAGATTTAAAGCAGCTGTGTTGAGCCAGTGGCATAGTGTCTGTTTCAGGCACCAAAGTACACTACTGATTTATAACCTGTCAGGTAAACCCAAGTTCAGAGATGAAGGAAGTTGTTCTGCCAAGTCTTCAAACTGTGTGGTGGTTCCTAAACTCTGTTGTACCTAATAGTTACCTAGGAACAGAGGTGGACACATATGTTGTGATTCTGAACTCCCACAATTTAGGGGAACCTTTTTAAGAAAAAGTATATAAATTTTAAAAGCATAAAATTGGATACAAGACCTTGGATTGAGCCCATGGGCCCTGAAGCTTAAACTTCATTAGTTTCACAGTAAATCCACCTCTTATTTAGGGAGCTTGTTAAAACTCTTAAAAACAAGATTCCTGGCCCTACTTAGACATTCTTATATCTGAGATCTAGAAATACATATTTTCAGTAAGTACCCTATTTTGATACTGCTGGGCTGACATTAGGAAATCAGTCATACCTGCCTATTTCTTGACACATTGAAAAATTATCCACATTTGCTTCAAAATTGAGGCAAGCTCCTCTTTCCCCGGTACTTATGTATTAACCCCATTTTCTCCAAGCAGATGTTGTAAACTATGCAGAGAATACTTTCCTTCTCAGGCTGAGAGTCAGGCTTGGCTTCCTGTGTCCCAGGTTGCTGGTCTTCCATGCTGGCTCCCTTCCTTTGCCTTCTCCACAACTGCTGGCATTGGCACAGCTCTCTGGCTCTCAGGCATTGACTCTTCAGGGGAAAGATGACTGGTATTAGCATGAAGTGGCTTGATTTGATTATGATAATGCATTTGATTATCTACTAAACATCATGTCAGGCCATTTAAAGAAATCATCCCCTCTTAAAAATTTTTTTTTTTTGGTCCTGTTGGATCCTTCCTTTCTAGTGAATGCCCAAGTATAGCAGAGGAAAGGAACTAGTATTTAGGGAGCATCTTTTAGTTAGTTTTCATAACCACCCATAAGAGACACATATCATGAGTCCCATTTTACAAATGAGGCAACTGAGATTAAAGAAGTCAAATACTTTCCCCAAAGTCACTAAGCCACTGAGTGTGAGTGACAGGTCTATCCAAACTCAGAAGTCTTTTTCTTTCTCATTATGCCATGTTGCCTGTAGAATAGAAGGAGATCCTCATAGACCAAGGTGAAGGACCCAGTGCATCAGCAAACTTACAGGGCAAGGGACTTCAAAAATGACAAACACTATAATGGTGATTCCACTGAGCAATAGGGCAACAGCAATCAGAAATTTAACCACAGTGCTCCATTTCCGCCTCTTCTCTAGGCTCTCATCTGTTTCTAAAAGGGGAGGGAGGAATGGAAGCAGGGAGAAAGAAAATGTGAGAAAGGGAAGATACTGATTCTTTGATTTGAAGGTCTCCTGGCTCACAAGACTAATAGAGCTCCACCTGATTCAGAGCCAGAAGATGAATTTCCAAATCTGACTCAGAGTCAGGAGTCAGGTAAGCATCTTGGGCTCAGCTCTAACCTCTTTTGCATCCTCTTCCTAAGGAGTCACCTTCCCTGGGATTTGGGAGTTTTTATAATCAAGTACAGCTAGTTTTTACACTCAGGAAAAAGAGGGTGAAGTGCATGGAGAGTTCTCAATTCATCTTTAACAGCAGCCCTCTCAGGGTTCCTACTCTTCTGCTGGGAGACATTATATGTGATTAGAAAATCTTCTTTCCTATGTACCATTCTTTTCGCTTTACTGGGGCAGGAGTAGGAGAAGAGGTGAATTGGCACTGCTTCTGAGTCATAAGCCAAATCTGAGGGTAGATGACTCATATGCAGTTTGTTATTACTTATCTCATATTTGGTTTTCCCCTGAAAGAACTGAGATGTAACCCAAACTGTGATCTTACAAGCAGAATTTGAGCCCTGGCCAATTTTGTTGTTTTTGTTAGGTGCTATCTAGTTGGCTCCAATTCACAACAACCCTACATGCAATAGAACGAAACATTGCCTGGTCCTGTGCCATCATCACGATTTAAGGAGCCCTGGTGTTGCAGTGGTTAAGTGCTCAGCTGCTAACCAAAAGGTAGGTGGTTCAAACCCACCGGCCACTCCATGGAAGAAAGATGTGGCAGTCTGCTTCTGGAAAGATTACAGCCTTGGAAACCCTATGGGGTAGTTCTACTCTGTTGTATAGGGTTGCTGTGAGTCAGAATTGACTCTGCAGCAGTGGGTTTAGTTTTTTGGTTTTTGTTTCTAAAAATAGTGCAGATGAAAACATACACTTGTTTATTGTCATGACTGTTATGATTGTTTAGCATTGAACTGTCATTTGTGTATACGTATAATGGCTGGTATTACCTACTACATGAATAAGATTTATCCTGTTCCAAAATCTGACTACAGGTGAGCTTACTTGAGTGGAGGTAAAGGATCATTGATGGTGTCAACCTTCAAAAATATCTATGACTGTATTTGTAGAAAAGCTGATTTTCCCATAAGAAATGGAATTATTTCAAGTGTAAATTCTGTGTAGTTTCTCAAGCTCCAGGAAAATCCTAGAGACACAAACTAATGTTGGAGCTAAGAAATGTTTCTTTTTCTTTTCTTTCTTGTCTCACCCCTACTTATTTTGTACCTTGTTGTTTCGAAGGCCTCAAATACTCATCAGTACTTGTAATTCTCTCCCCTTCTTTATTCCCGGGAGTTGTGGAAATGGTAGTGATGGAAAAAGTCTCTGATGAAGCCACCATCACTGGTTGGACCTTACATTGGGAGATTCCTGGTAAAAAGGCTATAAAATAAGAAAGAAACAACAAAGGACAACTGAGAAAACTTACTCTGCCTTTGATTTTCTTGACACAAAGCCTGTCTCGACTCCACTGATACTACATTTCTAACTGTGGCCCAATGGCCTGTCCATGGGTTTAGTTTGTTGGCACAAAGTGATGCCAAGAATAAATGAGGATAGAGATATTAATAAGAGATACAGATTGACCCCCATAGGGCCTTAGACTAAAGTAGGATCAGACTATACCTTGATTGCCTATAATTCTTAAGGTCATAATAATAATAATAAGGATTAAGGGTGTAACACTCTGTAGTGTTTTATGTTTGTGTGTCAACTTGGCTGGGCCTGGTTGAGTGGCTGGGCAGGTGGTGGTAGTTATTCCCCATGATGAGACTGGCAATCAACTCCATGGTGGGATCTACCACAAGCAGCTGAGTAGCTGCTTTGGGTATGTGGTCTGCTTCCCGTATATAAGAAGTAGTTTTGGGAACGGTCTCTAGCTTATGGAATCTTGAACATGTAGCCTTGTTGTTGTTCAGCAGCCTGCCATGCTCTGCTGACCTTGGGACTTACAGTGGACTTGAATTAATGGCCTGCCGTGTGACTTGGTAATATTGGGACTGTGCCTTTTTACTTGTCAACCTTGGGCTTGGCAGTCTCAGCAGCCAGCAGCTATCTGAGTGAAGAAAAACCTCTAGCTTCTGTAGGCCAGGAGCTGGAGGCAGAGCTGAAGCCCAAGGCTGAGGGGCTTTCACCCAGCCCCTAGAGCCTGGCCCTTTGAATTTGGACTTAAAGCCTCCAAACTGTAAGAGAATAAACTCCTATTTGTTAAGGCCATCCCATTTGTGGTATATTTCTTGTCAGAGCGGCACTCGGTAACTAGAACACACTGTTTAAAGTTTCTGCCTTTAAAGAAGTTGCCTCCAAAGTCCAAGGAAGAACATGAAATATTACTTGCCTTAATGACTGCTTCAATGCTAAGTCAACTTTGGAATCTAAGTTAAGTACTCTTGAGAGAGGATTGGGGAAAGCAGAAGGAGCCCAAAGAATGAAAGGTCACCACATTTTCATTCATTCAGCACTGCTGAATGTTAGGCACTGCTTCAGGTACTTAGGATATATCAGTTACTTATTATGCTTATTGTTGTCTGCTTTCCTGTTCCCTGCCACTCCACTCTCCCTTTCTTTCACTATTCCCTTGCTAGTATAGGAGCCTAGAGTAGGGGTAGACAATGGTTGGACAACCTGGCGTATAGGGTAGGTCTCATTGAGAATGTGAGATTTGAACCAAGACTCAAAAGAGGTAGAGGTGAAGGAGTTAGTGAAGCAAATACCTGGGGAAGTAGTGACAAGCTGATATCTGGGGAAGAAGGCATGGCTGGAGTAAAGGTGGAATGTGTCTGGCATGTTAGTGTTTTAGAGGAATGGCAAGGAGATTGGTGAGACTGGAGCAGAGTAAGCAAGGGCAATAATGAGGATCTAGAGGAAACACACTCTTGCCCCCCCACACTCCATTTCCAGTAGAGCAATCCTTTAAAAGCATAAGTCATCCTGTCACTTATGCTCAAATTACTGCAATAGTTCCCCCATTTCAATCAGAATAAAAAAACATTAAACTATCGTACAAGGTCTTGTCTGCTAGATAACTAAGCATTAAGATGGAACATATTGATATATACAAACACCTCATTCCCAGTGATGATGGAATTCCAGTATATATTTTTCTTTGGCTAAGGATATTTGGACAAGAATGCCCCACTTTAGGACATCAAACTCAATGGGTATACTACATGATAATATTGTTCTACATCCTACTTTGGCAAGTAGCAACTGGGGTCTTCAAAGCTTGTGAGTGGCCATCTAAGATGCAACAATTGGTCTCTCATCTGGAGCAAAGAAGAGTGAAGAAAATCAAAGAGATATGGAAATAATTAATCCAAGGGACTAGTGGACCATGGGAACCTCAGCCTACATGACCCTAAGACCAGAAGAACTTCCACACACTCCGAAAGGGGTCAAAATTGGAGATCCTGGATAGAGTGGGAGAAAAATATGGAGCAAAACTCAAAATTATTAAAAAAAAAAAAAAAAAAAAGACCAGATTTATGGGTCTGATTTAGACTGGTGACACCCCTTAGACTATGGCCCTTAGTCACCCTTTAGGTCTATAACTGTGGCTTAACGTCTAGCCAAACACTAGGCTTACAAGGTGACAATTATACCAAGTAGGTATACTCCTTAGAACAGTTAATCTTGGGAGATTAGAAGGGCAGCATTTGTGCAAGGAAATAGCTTAGAGGGAAGAATTGTGTAGGAAAGAAGGACGCAGGTAACCACAGGGAGGGAGTGGGAAGAGAACTGTTCCATTGTGGGGACTGCAATCAGTGTCATGAAACAAAATGTGTATGAACTGTTAAATGAAAAATGAATTTACTTTGTAAATTTTCACCCAAATCACATTAAAAAAAAAAAAAAGCCCAACTTTAAGGAGATATTAAAAAATCCAAATTTATGAAATGGATAATTTATGAAATGGTTATTTATAGTACCATAAATAGGATTAGAAGGAATATACAGAATCACTGTACCAAAAAGAGTTGACTGATGTTCAACCATTTCAGGAGGTAGTATATGATCAAGAATCAAGAGTTTTGAAGGAATAAGTCCAAGCTACACTGAAGATTTTGGCAAAAACAAGTCTGCAGGAATTGATGGAATAGCAATTGAAATATTTCAACAAACGGATATAATGCTACAGGTACTTATTTGTTTATGCCAAGAAATTTGGAAGACAAGCTACCTGGCCAACCATATCCATGCCTATTCTAAAGAAAGGTGATTCAACAGAATGCAGAAATGATCAAATAACATGGTTAATGTCACATGCAAGTAAAATACTGCTGAAGGTAATTAAAAAGCAGATGCAGCAGTGTATCAACAGGGAACTGCCAGAAGTTCAAGGTGAATTCAGAAGAGGACCTGGAACAAAGAATATCATTGCTGATATCAGATAGATCTTGGCTGAAAGCAGAGACTACTGGAAATATGTTTACTTGTGTTTTATTGACTATGCAAATTCATTCAACTGTATGGATCATAACAAATTATGTATGGATAACATTGTGAAGAATGGGAATTCCAGAACATTTAATTGTATTCACGGAGAGCCTGTATGTAGACCAAGAGATAGTCATTAGAACAGAACAAGGGATTACTGTGTGGTTTAAAATCAGGAAAGGTGTGCATCAGGGTTGTATCCATTCACTATACTTATTCAATGTGTATGCTGAGCAAATAATCCAAGAAGCTGGATTATATGAAGAAGAATGTGGCATCAGGATTGGAGGAAGACTCATTAACAACCTGTGATATGCAGATGACACAACTTAGCTTGATGAAAGCGAAGAGGGCTTGAAGCACTTAAGAAAATCAAAGATCACAGCCTTCAGTATGAATTACACCTCAACATAAAGAAAACAAAGATCCTCACAACTGGACCAATAAGCAACATCATGATAAATGCAGCAAATTGAAGTTGCCAAAGATTTCTTTTTCCTTGGCTCCACAATCAACGCCTGTGGAAGCAGCAGTCAGGAAATCAAATGACATATTGCATTAGGCAAATCTGCTCCAAAAGATATCTTTAAAGTGTTAAAGAACAATAATGTCACTTTGAGGATGAAGGTGTGCCTGACCCAAGCCATGATATTTTCCATCATCATGTGTGAAACCTGGACAGTGAATAAAGGGGACTGAAGAAGAATTGATGCTTTTGAATTTATGGTGTTGGTGAAGAATATTGAATATAC
>NW_006921783.1:5348674-5350252 GCF_000298275.1 Orycteropus afer afer | reverse complement strand
TGACTCGACGGCACATAACAACAACAACAGTCGCTACTTGCCAAAGTAGGATGTGGAACAATGTTTTGTGTAGTATGTTATGCCAATTAAGCTTGATGTCCCCTGTGACTATGGTCCTGAGCCCGCAGGTCCACCTACTCGCTCCCTCTGGGTGGTTGGCTGTGGCCAAGAAGTGACTGCAACCTTGCCCCTTGTCAGCTGTACTATATATCTGGAAATTCTTACAGAACATATCAGTACACTTGTAGAAATATTGTCGGCCAACCCTCTACATGATCTTGGGCACAATCCCCCCTGCATAGACATACCTAATAGTTCAGCCTTTCCACCCATCTATCCACCCGTATGTCCATGTTTGCCTTCACTGACAATGCAATACTGTATGTCAGATGGCATCTCTTTTATGACCTTGTCATTTACCTGATTTTTATTTTAACCATATTTGGAATCTGTTACATCCTGGTACTCAGTTAGGTTTAAATTTAGAACAGGTAGTTTTAAGCTTATAAATGAGGTTATGTTTCAGAAGTCCACTCATAAGTTCGTGGTTTGGAATTATCATTATTACACAGAAATATATGGTGAGTGGTGATGATTAGGTTCCCAAACTAACCCACAGACAACCATTTAATCCCTTTGCATGATTCAAATTCTGAACCTGGGAAACAAACACTGTGGAATAAAGGAAGGATGAAGGTATTGTCTTCCTTCTTCCCTAGATTCTGCCTGAGTCTTTCTTAATCTGGAAGTGCCACTGAAACCTGTCCACCATGGATGACCCTGCTGGTATTTGAAATACTGGTGGCATAGCCTCCAGCCTCACAGCAACAACAGGCCACCACAGTGCAACAAACTGACAGACAAATGGTCATCTCCACGTTTTAGGGTAGCCCCAAGGCAAAGGTTTGATATGGTCAAGTTAGTCTTTAGCATCCCTCTTCCCCACATTCGACCTCCAGTTTTCCTTGTGCCAGATTTCTGAGTGCTATTATTCTTACTTGCTCCGTGTTCAGCAATGCCTACCATTATATCCAGAAAGATCCACCCTGTAGAGTGCTCCAGATTTCATATTGACTTAAGCTTACTACTCCCATCAAAACCACTATACACTAAAAGGGTATGTTGAAAGGAAAAAGGCATGTTGAAAGGAAAGCAATCTGATTGAGTTAATTTGCATTAATATTAAGTATCTGAAAGTGAGTGAGTTTTTAAGAGATTATTTTTCACAAAAATTACCAATGGTGGAATTTTAGTAAATATAGCAAAGTAAGTAAAAACATTCAAGTCATATGAGGATGTGTCATTTACTGTACAGGGCCAAATCCTAAGAGCTTATCTATATATTTCCTTATTTCCCAATCTCTAGTGCCTAAGTCAACTATAGTTTTAAAAACATTTTTTCTGTAATTCTGTGTGTGAACTCCCAGTTTCTCTGAAACTGCCGAATCTTATTTTTTTTTCAGCACTATAACAGTAGCATCTAAGGGATTGCTTGTATATAAAGGAGAACCACCAGTACCAATTTATCAATCATACACTACCTGACCAAAAAAATGAGTGGAAGAAGGAAAGGAGGGC
>NW_006921783.1:5328608-5348299 GCF_000298275.1 Orycteropus afer afer | reverse complement strand
TGTCTGATATAATGCCAGACAATGAACCCCTCAGGTCAGAAGGCACTCAAAATATGACTGGGAAAGAGCTATGAGTTGACCTTAATGACATGGGTGAAGTAAACCTTTTTGGGACCTCCATTTGCTGATAGGGCCTCAAAATGGGAAGGAACAGCTGCAAACATCCATTGATCATCAGAACATGGAATGTACAAAGTATGAATCTAGGAAAATTGGAAGTTGTCAAAAATGAAATGGAACACATAAGGATTGATATCCTGGGCATTATGAAATGGACTGGTTTTGACCATTTTGAATCAAATACTATGTGATCTACTATGCTGGGATTTACGAATTGAAGAGGAGAATGGTATGGCATTCATTGTCAGAAAGAATGTTTCAAGATCTATCCTGAAGTACAATGCTGTCAGTGATAGGACAATATCCATATACCTACAAAGAAGACCAGTTAATACTACTATTATTGAAATTTATGCACCAACCACTAAAGCCAAAGATGAGGAAATTGAAGATTTTTACCAACTTCTGTAGTCTGAAATGGACCAAACATGCAATCAAGACGTATTATTGGTTATTACTTGTGATTGGAAGGCAAAAGTTGGAAAAGAAGATTCATTGGTAGTTGGAAAATACAGCCTTGGTGATAGAAATGATGCTCAAGATTATATGATAGAATTTTGCAAGACCAATGACTTATTCATTGCAAATACCTTTTTGCAACATGAACAATGGCTATACACATGGACTTTGCCAGGTAGAATACACAGGAATCAGATTGATTACGTCTGTGGAAAGAGGCAATGAGGAAGCTCAATATTTTTACCCAAAACAAGGCCAGGAGCTGACTGTGGAACAGACTACCAATTGCTCATATGCAAATTCAAGTTGAAGCTGAAAAAACTAAAACAAGTCCACAAGAGCCAAAATATGACCTTGAATGTATCCCACCCGAATTTAGAGACTATCTGAAGAATAGATTCAATGCATTGAACACCAATGATGGAAAATCAGATGAATGGTGGGATGACATCAAGAACATCATACAGGAATAAAGCAAAATGTCATTAAATAGACAGGAAAGGAAGACAAGACCAAAATGGATGTCAGAAGACACTCTGAAACTTGCTTTTGAATGGAGAGTAGCTAAAACAAATGGAAGAAATGACAAGATAAAAGAGCTGAACAGAAGATTGCAAAGAACAGCTGAATACAAAGTCAGTTATTATAATGAAATGTGAAAAGACCTGGAGTTAGAAAACCAAAAGGGAAGCACACTCTTGACATTTCTTAAGCTGAAAGAACTGAAGAAAAAATTCAAGCCTAGAGTTGCAATATTGAAAGATTCTACAGGAAAAATATTGAATGCTGCAGGAAGCATCAAGAGAAGATGGAGGGAATACAGAGTCACGGTACCAAAAAGAATTAGTTGATGTCTAGCTATTTCAGGAGGTGATATATTATCAGGAACCAGTGGTACTGAAGGAAGAAGTCAAAGCTGCAGTGAAGAAATTGGCAAAAAACAAGGCTCCAGGAATTGATGGGATACCCTCTGAGATCATTCAACAAAGTTATCCCAGGCTGGAGGCACTTACTCCTCATATATGCCAAGTAATTTGGAAGACAGCTACCTGGCCAATTGACTGGAAGAGATCCATATTTATACCCATTCCAAAGAAAGGTGAGTCAACAGATTGTGGGAATTGTTGAAAAATATTGTTAATATCACACACAAGTAAAATTTTGGAAAGATAATTAAAAGACGATTGCAGCAGTAGATTGACAGAGAACTTGCAGAAATGCAAGCTGGATTCAGAAGAGGATGTGGAATGAGGGATATCATTGCTGATGTCAGATGGATCTTGGCTGAAAGCAAAGAATACCAGAAAGATGTTTACTTGTGTTTTATTGGATATGCAAAAGCATTTGATTGTGTGGATCATAACAAATTATGATAACATTGCAAAGAATGGGGATTTCACAACACTTAATTGTGGTTATGAGGAACCTGTGTATAGACCAGAAGGCTGTCATTTGAACAGAACAAGGGGATATTGCATGGTTTAAAATCAGGAAGGGTGTGCCTCAGGATTGTATCCTTTCACCATACTTACTCAGTCTGTAGGAGCTCTGGTGGCATACTGCCTAAGGCATTGACTGCTAACCAGAAGGCCAGCAGTTCAAACCCACCAGCCACTCCTGGGAAGGAAGACTAGGCAATCTACTTCCATAGAGATACCACCTTGGAAACCCAAGTAGGGATCACTATGAGTCGGAACTGACTCGATGGCAGTCAGTTTGGTTTTGGTATTTAATCTGTATACTGAGTAAATAATTCAAGAAGCTGGACTATATGAAGGAGAATGTGACACCAGGGCTGGAGGAAGACTCATTAACAACTTGCGATATGCAGATGACACAACCTTACTTGCTGAAAGTGAAGATAACATGAAGCACTTACTGATGAAGATTAAAGACTACAGTTTGCAGAATGGATTATACCTCAAGATAAATATTTGCACAACTGGAACAATAAGCAGCGTCAGGATAAACAGAGAAAAGATTGAAGTTGTCAAAGATTTCATAGTACTTGGACCCACAATCAATACCAGTGGAACCAGCACTCGAGAATGAGAGTCATATTGCACTGGGCAAATCTGCTACAGAAGACCTCTTTAAAGTGCTGAAGAGCAAGGATGTCACTTTGAAGACTAAGGTGAGCCTAATTCAAGCCATGGTGTTTTTAGCAGCCTCACATGTATGGGAAAGCTGGACAGTGAATAAGGAAGATTGAAGAAGAGTTGATGCTTTTGAGTTGTGGTGTTGGTGAAGAATACTGAAAGTACCATGGACTGCCAGAAGAATGAACAAATGTGTCCTGGAAGAAGTTCAGCTGGAATGCTCCTTAGAAGTGAGAATGGCCAGACTTCATCTCACTTACTTTGGTCATGTTGTCAGAAGGGAACATTCCCTGAAGAAGGATGTTATGTTTGGTAATGTGAAGGGTTAGTGAAAAAGGGGAAGACCTGCAACGAGATGGATTGACCCCGTGGCCACAACGATGGGCTCAGGTATAGCAAGGATTGTGAGGATGGTGCAGGACTGGGCAGTGTTTCATTCTGTTGTACATAGGGTTGCTGTAAGTCAGAGCCAACTAGATGGCAGCTATAAACAACAGCAGTAAGCAGTCTCACACAGTGTTGGTAGGAGTGCAAAATGGAAAAACCTCTATAGAAGAAAATTTAGCAATATCTGTCAATACCTTTGACACAACAGTCCTGCTTCTTGGAATTTATCCCATTGATAAATTGCAAATACACAACAAACGTGTAAGGTCACTTCTTGTAGCATTATTTGTATCTGCACAATTGGAAACAACCAAAATATCCATCAATAGGGGACTGGTAAAATAAATTATCGTATAGCAATCCAAAGGAGTACTGTACAACTGTTAATAAGAATGGCTGAAATTTATACTTCTTGATATGGAACAATTTATAAGAGACATTATTAAGTAGAAAAAAGCAAGGTGCAGAACAATGTATATGGCATGCTGCCTACCATTTATGTTTTTGAAATATGTACATTCATACATGCTTAGAGATCTCTGGAAGGAAATATAATAAATTATAATAGTGGTTGCCTTAGGGATAGAGCAGGAGCTCTGGTAGTGTAGTGGTTAAAGCATTTGGCTACTAACCAAAAGGTCAGTATTTCAAACACACCAGCTGCTTCACAGAAGAAAGATAAAGCAGTCTGCTTCTGTAAAGATTTACAGCCTTGGAAATCCAGGGGGGGTAGCTGTGAGTCACAGTTGACTCAAAGGCAATGAGTTTGGGTTTTTTTTTTTTTTTTTTGGCTTTAGGGCTAGAGAACTGAAGCATTGGTAAAGGAGTAGGAGAGAGACTTAAATTTTCACCATAAATTTGTGGTGTTTGAATATTATGTTGTATACGTGAAAAAAATTAAAATCTTTTAAACATTCAATAACCAGCATCAAAGAAGACATATATAATAATACAAAAATTATAGCATGCTAGGGTTAGAAGAACCCTTTGAGATTGGAAAACTGAGTCTGAGAGAGGACAAGATTTGCTCAAAAGGAAGAAAATCCATTTTCTTACAGCTTTAGCTACTACTAATCCTTCAAGGATATCAACTAAAAGTCAGTGTGTACCTCCATCTCCTTTTCAAATCTCACCTTTGCCTGTCAGAAAGGATCTAGTCTGAAACTTGGATGTAGGGGCTAGATGACAGCTTGGGGAGGCAGTGTCATTTCTGCTGGGAGCAGCAATGACTCTCAGGTTCTTCAGAGTATACTTGACCTTTGGCTTTTTCTCCGCATACGCAAGGTTGACTTTCACTTTGCTCCCAGAGCACTGCAGGGTAGCTAGAGTCTGATTTTGAATGAACGTGGCCCTTTTGACTTCTGCCTGGGCTTCTGGAAGGAGAAAAGTCAGATAGAAAAGTGAAGCAGATTCTTAATCTGAACAGTGCCAACTAAACTACTTCCACTTATGACCCTGTTAAACTCCACTGCTGTGCTTTCTCTTCTTTTTAGTTCACTTCTTCAGCATGTGTTTTTGGTACTAAATATATGAGCCTAACTTTTCCTCCTTCCTCGCATGGGGTTCCATAGAAATGGATGACTGCCATGAATTTAGCACAGAGAAATGCTCACAGATTGTTTAGTTTAATGCAGAGGGTTGAGTGCTGGCTCCTTCTCTCTCTTCACCCCCATCTGTTTGGTTTATATAGTCATGCCTTTGGTGATAGTAGTTAATTCAAAAGTTCATTTCCAGAAAGCCTCCTTGGGGGATGGAGGGGATACGTATCTTTAAAACAAGATAGTTTGGACCTGGACTTGAAGGTGAGGAGACAAAGCATCTTTTAAAGGTGAAATTCCTTGGAATGGCAATTTAATTTTCCAGTACGGGCCCATTCCCTACCTTGTATTAACATATCCCTGATGTTTCTCACATCCTTTGGGGAGAGCCCAGGCAGCAGTTCCACTTGGCAGCTGCTCTCTCTGAGTTCTGAGGTATGTAGAAAGCAGAAAGATCAGGTTTTCCTGCGTACTTATTCTTTAGAATTCTGGGCATTGAAGTGGGAGATACAAAAGAATACAGTCCCTTCTCATACAACTTGTAATCTGATTAGGAGGATGAAACTTCCCCAAAAAAGACTTTAAAATACACAGCCAAATACACACAAGTAGGAGTTAGCCTGGTATGAAGAAAAAGAGTACCAATGTATTTCCTTTAGGAGAAAGAAAGGTGAAATAGAATTAAGTGAAGTTAAAAAAGACTAAGCAACCCATTCTCCCAGACACTACTTATTTTCTCTTCTCCTTCATGTTCTGTCTGCCTTTTGCTATTAAAGAAACCTTTTGTATATTAATAATATATAAGTTTATTTAGTGTGAGATACCCAACTATCTCTATAGGTTTCCACTGGACCACAGGTCATAGTTATTTATGCTTTTTGACACACACAACTCACAAGGGTGTTTTGACTTTTCATCATTTGTTAAATTTATTACTGGTGCACATTATGCCATTTGACTTTAACTCTGATTAGCTAGTTTTAGAGATGAGATGTTTTAGGACACTTAGAAAAATAATGTTTTAAATAAACAGTTATAAACAAGCAGCAAATGGTGCCATCCCCCACCCACTCTTTCCCTCAGCTCTCCCCACCCAACAGCATCCCCATCTGACAATTTGGATGTATGTATCACCTTAAAAAGTGAAGACAACATCTTATGATGGGTTATGAATTTGAGAGCCCTGGATGATGACAGTACTGAGAGGACTTCTAATGTTAACTATATGAATGAGACAGAAGAATGCATCACATTCTCTGAGGACCTCTCACCATAAAACAAATAGCTGTCTTTCTGGCTTGAGTAAATTGCGGTCCTGATTAGAGGTAAGAGGACACACGGGATGATATCTGGAAAGCATCACCTTCTGGGTATTGGCTATGTCTGTCTGGCAGAAGAGAATTTTCTAGGCTATCAGGCTAGAGAAGTACATACCTTTCTTGTTGACATTGTAGGATGCAATGATTAGGCTGAAGACCAAGATGGTATCCATGTTAGCTTGAGCACAGCATACTCCTTGCAGAGACAGTAAGTTGCTAATCTGTCACAGCTTCTTATAGCCCACTCTCTAGCTGCTTTCACTATCCTGGAACCAAGTTTGACTATGGGAGAGTCTGGTTCCACCCTGATTATTTTTCCTTGTTTCCTGAAGATCCAGGAATAGAGCTGATTGGAGAGAGGACCAAGTCTGTTTATTAATGATTGACTCAGAAGCTCTTCCCCTGACTTCATTGCTGTGCCAACAGAGAGATCTGCAATCACCTAGAGGTTTCTCCAGCAGAAAGGGCATTAACACTCAGCGATATGCTTTATAAATACTTGCTGAGAGACACGTAGACATTCACATGCATGCTCACTGACACGGGCATATAGATTTACACATCAACATAAAGAGATATGCAGACTTTTATTAAAGGATGTGATCTGTAGAATAGAGCATGCAGCTAGGACCCAATGACTCAGTGAGTTACACTGGAGAGCGTGGAACTAGGTATTCATAGAGTTGGGTTCTAATATAGACCCTGTTAATGGTATCACCTTGGGGAAATTACTTGACCTCTCTGGATTTCAGTTTTCTCCTCTGTAAATTGAGAGTTCCAACCAAATGATCTCGAGAATTTATTCATAATTGTACATATAAACTCCATTATCACAGGCATACCTGTCTAGGTTTACACACTTTCACAGTGTCCTGAATACTGAAGTGGACATGACTATTGGGCTGAGAGGTCAGGAAGAGTGAGACTGAAGTTTGGGAAGGTTTTCTTAGATAACTATTGTTGAAGATTTTTCTAAAATTTTATCTTTTATTAAAGATACATCTGCGGTGGTTATGTTTTTGTGTCAACTTGGCTGGGCCTAGTTGAGTGGCCGGACAGCTGGTGGTAGTTATTCCCCATGATGAGACTGGCAATCAACTCCATGGTGGGATCTACCATAAGCAGCTGAGTAGCTGCCTTTGGGATGTGGTCTGCTTCCTGTATTTAAGGAGAAGCATTGGGAGTGGTCTCTAGCCTATGGCACGCTTGGACCCTGCACGTAGCCGTGTCGTTGCTTAGCAGCCTGCCATGCTCTGCCGACTTTGGGACTTACAATGGACTTAAGTTAATGGCCTGCTATGTGGTTTGGTAACATCAGGACTGTGCCTTTTTATTTGTCGACCTTGGGGCTTCTCAGTCTCAGCATCCAGCAGCTGTCTGAGTGAAGAAACGCCTCTAGCTCCAGTGGGCCGGGAACAGGAGGCAGAGCTGGACCCCAAGGTTGAGAGGCTTTCACCCAGCCCCTAGAGCCTGGCACTTTGAATTTGGACTTAAAGCCTCCAAATTGTTAAGAATAAACTCCTGTTTGTTAAGGCCATCCCATTTGTGGTATGTTTCTTGTCAGAGCAGCACTAGGTAACCAGAACAACATCTAATGTAATATTCTGTAGACTTTGTGAAAGCATAGCTAGGTGGATCATAAAGTAGAAATGAAGACCTACTAAGTTCCTTTGTCTTAGTCCAGAGCCTCACCAGTTTCTGCCCATTGTAAATGTACTCCCATTAGGGCCAACGTGAGATTGACTGTGAGAAGGTTCTGGAAGCTGAAACTCTCCTTGATAATGATGCAGAGTAACTTAGTTCAAAGGACTTTCATGAAGGAGTTCATGAGATATAAGTCAAATCATATTCTAAATACCTCACTGTTTCCTGACATTTTAATACAGCTTGAAATCTGGCTAAATTGAGCATCAAAGAACATCTTTGTAGGAAATGGAAAGGGAAAAGATGTCATTGATGGACAACATGCTCCCTGAAATGTGGAAGAGGAGAGAAAATGCCAGACATCCAGCCCTAGTACCTTTCATTCATTAATTCACTCAACAAATATTTATTGAGGGCATACTGTGTGCCAGACACTATTCTGTTGTTGTTGTTAAGTGCCATCGAGTCATTTCCGACTCATAGCGACCCCATGCACAGCAGAATGAAACACTGCCCGATCCTGCGCCAGCCCCACAATCCCTGCTATACTTGAGTCCATCATCGCAGCCACCATGTCAATCCATCTCGTTGAAGGCCTCCTTCTCTTTCATCGACCCTCCACCCTACCAAGCATGACATCCTTCTCCAGGGAATGGTCCCTTCTTACAACATGACTAAAATAGGTGAGACGAAGTCTGGCCATTCTTGCTTCCAAGGAGCATTCTGGCTGCATTTCCTCCAGGACATATCTGTTAGTTCTTTTAGCAGTCCACGGTACTTTCAGCATTCTTCGCCAGCACCACAGCTCAAAAGCATCAACTCTTCTTCGGTCTTTCTTATTCATTGTCCAGCTCTCACATGCATACGAGGTGATTGGAAATAGCATGGCTTGTGTCAGGCGCACCTTAGTCCTCAAGGAGATATCCTTGCTCCTCAGCACTTGAAACAGTTCCTTCGCAGTTGACTTTCCCGATGCTACACATCATCTAATGTCCTGACTGCTGCTTCTGTTGGCATTGATTGCAGAACCAAGCAACGTGAATTCCTTGACAACCTCAATCTTCTCTCCATTGATTGTGATGCTGCTCATTGGTCCAGTTGTGAGGATTTTTGTTTTCTTTATATTGAGACGTAATCCATACTGCAGACTGTATTCTTCAACCTTCATAAGCAGGTGCCTTAAGTCATCCTCACAAAAGAAAGACACTATTCTATCAGTTAGAAAAACAAAGTCCATGTCCTCATAGAACAATAGGAAGCAGACTATAAACATAGTTGAAAATAAAACAGTGTAGAAGGGCACATAACAAATAGTATACAAATATGTAAGATAATTATAGATTGTAATAGTTGCCATAAAGAAATCAACAGAGTGATGAGATGAAGGATTATGTACTCTAATGTAATATTACATTAGAGGCCACTTTAAATAGCATGGGGAGGGACGACCTCTCTGAAGAGGTAATATCTGAGCTAAGAAAACCAGGAGAGTGGATGTCACAGGAGCCGAAAGAGGAGAGGATTTCGAGGAAGGGGTGGTCTGAAAGATTGTTGTAATGAGGACAGAATATCCATGGGGTTTGACAGTTTTGCTAGGACCAGGCTTAGTAGAACGGAGGAAGTAGGAGTAGGACAAAAGGGAATTTGAGGTAAAGTACTGTAGATCAAATTTTCAAGAAGTTTTTCTGTAAAAGGAGCAGAACAGTGGGGACAGCGACTAGTGGGGACATATGTGCTTCAAATCTTCATTAATCAGAGTGCCTTTTCCCCTACTACAGTTTCCTGTAGTTGATTCTGTTAGGTGGATAGGGCAGAACAAAGGGGCTCCATTTCCTTCCCTGGGTTTCGTGTTTTTGCTTACTATTTCCTTAACATCATTTTCTGCTCCCCTAATATATCAGGTACATTTCCCCTCTCTATTTGAAATTTTCTGTAGATTAGTTTCTAGATGTCACATTATAGTGCTGCCACCCTGGTGCCAGGGTAGGGAAGGATCTGAGGGGTTGCTATTGTCATTCTCTGTCACAAGGTGGCAGAAGAGCTCACTTTTCACAAAAGAGACCTTTGTACTTGACTGAAGACTAAGATCCTTTATCTACTTTTAGATCCTTCCCTTTTCCTTTGTGACTCAAGAGGCTCAAAAGTCAGCCTACATGTTGGGACAGACCATACTTGGGGGCACAGAGAAAAAGACCCAGAACTATTTCTTTACTACTAGATATTTGGACTGGTTTTCTAAGTGTTTGGGACATCTTGTGGAGGAGAGGATCTCCCTTCCCCACAAAAACATGTTGTTGTTATTGTTGTTATGTGCCGTCAAGTGGGCCCCGACTCATAGAGACCCCTCCTTGGGTTTCCAAGGCAGTATCACTACAGAAGTAGGATTGCCCAACCTTCCTTCCAAGGAGTGGCTGGTGGGTTTGAACCGCTAGTCTTCTGGTTAGCAGTCAAGTGCCTTAGACACTATGCCACCAGAGCTCCTACAAAAACATAAGGAAGAAAAAAAGAGCTATAGCAAAAGCATGTGTGCAGTTTAGAGATACCTCTAGAACAGAGTGGGAAACTAGGACTGAGAGGATGAATCAGCCTGGGTCTGTGGGAGGAGCACTTGACAGGAAGCCAAGAGGCCTACCTGTGTTCTAGATTAGGCTCTGTCATTGACTGAATCACTTTGAATAAGTCACTTAACTTACCTGGGCCTCTGTTTTGCCTTCTTTAATGAGGCACTTGGTCACGAATTAGCTTCAAAGGCCTCTTCCTGCTCTAAAATGATTATCTTAACTCCTGTGAAGAGTTATCACACTCTGCTACTCATTCTTTCAAGGGTGTATGACTTTTGTTCATTTGTTTTGGTTTATTTTAATTTATTTTTAAATTGTAGAATATATCATGCATACAGAAGAGTATATAGAACATAAGTATATTTTAAATAATAAGAATAACAATAATATGAATACTATGTAACTGTTACCCAAATTAAGAAATTGAACATTGCTTATATCTTAGAAGCCTTTCAGGCATAGACACTGTCCTGATTTTTGCAGTCATTATTTTACTTTTTAAAAATAGTGAATTATCTATGTATATATCACTAAATCAAACCGAACTCACTGTCATTGAGTCAATTCTGACTCACAGTGACCCCCATTGGGTGTCTGAGGTGGTAAATCTTTATGGAAGTAGATCACCCCATCTTCCTTCTGCAGAGTGGCTGATGGGTTTAAAACACCAACCTTATGTTTAGCAGTCAAATGCCTTAGGTACTGCACCACCAGAGCTCCTTGTGTGTATCACTAGTCAACATTTTTAGCTTTATTTTGTTTTGCCTAGTTTTGAACTTCATATAAATGGAATGATACTCTATGTATGTTTAAATTAAAACACTAACGCAAAGTGAGACACCTTGGTAACTAGCACTGTAGAATTCCCCTCATGTCTTCTCTCAGTCACTGTTCACCATCAGGAGTAACTATTATCCAGACTTCTAACACTAACACCGCAAATGAATTTTACCTGTTTTTGAACTTTGTAGAATAGGAAGCATGCATTACTTTTAGGTCTAGCTTCTTTTGTTCAACAGTGTGTTTATAAAATTTATCCACATTATTTCATGTAGCAATAGTTTATCCATTCTCATTGCTTTATAATATTCCATTTTGTGAAAGTACCCCAATTTCTTCACCATTTTGCTGCTATGAGACATTTGGGTTGTTTCCAGTTTTTGGCCATAATATACAATGCTCCTGGGGCACATTTGAAAGAGTTTCTTCAGGGTATAAACCCAGTAGTGGAAACTGGGTTGTAGGGTATACAGGGTATGTTCAGGTTAACTAGTTAATGCCAAACTGTTTTCTAAGGGGTTGTCCCCATTTATACTCCCACCTACAGTATATGAAAGTTCCTGTTGTTCCACATTCTCACCAAAGGGGCCAAAGAGCCTTTCCAGTGTGGCACAACTGTTGGCCTGAGCAGGACCAGCCATACACCCACAGTGCCAATCCTTTGGATGGTTCTCAGAAGCTTAGGCCACAGTCATTTCTTTTGTTTACTTGCTCCTTTCAAGTAAGGGTCCCTGCCAAAGGGGCAAGGAGGCCGCATCTTCTGACCTCCTCTAACTCCACAAGAGGAAGACAGAATCACCATCAGTAGCCCAAGGCCTATCCCTGCAAGGCCAGACATGCCACCTTCCTCCAGTCCTTTCACCAACCCTGGCACCATCTGTTTCTTCCACAGCATCCACCACCTCTCTGCTGGATTCGATGATTCGCTGCAGTGGCCACACAGAACTCACAGATTATGGCATTTATTAGGGAAGCAACAGGCTGCAATTCAAATTCAGGAACACACTCAGTCTCTCTCAGCCCGCCGTCTCTCAGCTGATAGTCTCTCTGTTTCTCTCCCAGCAGTGCGTGTCTCTCAGTGTCTCTCTCCCAGCAGCGTGTGTCTCTCAATGTCTCTCTTGCATCTCTCAGCCCATATTGAGAGATCCCCTCTGCCTCTAGGAGAGCTCCTTTTGAGCCTCACAGAGTCGCCAAACTAACCAGTCCCAACATCAGAATTCTATACATCTGAGAGAGAGCAAACTTCCCAAAAAATTACTTTGTGCTGCTCCTAACAGAAATACCCCAGCTGGATAACTTTAACAATCAGGAGCTACTCAGTTGCTCTTGGCAAATTCCACCACAGAGTTTACAAAGACTTATGGCTAGAAAAGCCATACTATGTAATTTACTGCACCATAGTCCCTGATCACATGCTGTATTACCTAGAGAATGTGGATGAGGTAGGGTAGATTTAATAACATAATCATTCTTGAATCAAGTGATCATTCATAGGATATTTGGTTCTTATACTGGTGGTAGAAAATAGGATGGTGGGGATAGAGAGGAAGTAGTATTTTCTGTGTTCCTACTATGAGCCAAGCTCCGTGCTAGAAGCTTTGTATTTTGATTCTCCCACTTAATCCAAAACACCATCCTACAAGGTGGGTATTACATCTTGATTTTATAGAAAAGGAAACTGCAGCTCCGAAAGGGAGTCGTTTATTCAATTCATTTATTAGGGATGGAGTCAAGATTTAAAGTCTGGCCTGCCTGATTAAAGAGCTCAGATGCTTTCAAAATATAGAGCACAGAGAAGGCAAAGTCCCTTCTGCTTGTGAGGAGTCTTCATCTTAGATTGCCAGTACTCAGTTTGACTTGCCTGTATTTATCCCCCAAACTATGCTATTCAATTGATTATGACCATCTGGTGGTGTAGTGCCTAAGGCATTTGACTGCTAACCAGAAGGCTGGTGGTTCAAACCCACCAGCCAGTCCTCTGAAGGAAGGTTGGGCAATCTACTTCCATAGTCATACCACCTCGGAAACCCAAGGAGGGGTCGCTATCAGCCGGATCTGACTCAATGGCAGTGGGTTGGTTTTTTTTTTTTTTTTTTTTGGGGGGGGGTTATCTCATTCATTGATTTAAGCTGCATTTTCTTTTTATTCATTTTTGTTTTCCTTTATCCTTAATTCTTCCTTGTCATTTTCATTAAGAAAATTGGGCATGTCAGCAATAGCGGATACATGTCAAGCAAGACTTACATTCTGCTGCTATAAGACATTTGCGCTGTTTCCAGTCTTTGGCTATAATATACAATACTTCTGGGGCACATTTGAAAGAGTTTCTCCAGGGTATAAACCCAGTAGTGGAAACTGGGTTGTAGGGTATACAGGGTATGTTCAGGTTAACTAGTTAATGCCAAACTGTTTTCTAAGGGGTTGTCCCCATTTATACTCCCACCTACAGTATATGAAAGTTCCTGTTGTTGCAGCGATAGCTTTCTGCCTCCTGATCTAGTATCTTAACCAGAGATGAGATTGAAAAAACAAAATAAAACACAGAGACATTGGGAAATCTGGTCCAAGTTATGAGACAGGAAAACGTTAAGATTTAAGGAATGAGAAAGATAAAAAGAAGTTGAGAAATGGCTTGGATTTCCTTGAAAGTAATTAATATATATTTTTTTAATTATTAATATTTTGTTATTGTTTCATATGTAATAATAATATCCCACCTGGAGTAGGCAGGTAGAGGCCTAAAAATGTAGCAGGAAGAGGCTGAGTGTGATATAGAAGTAATGGAGTCACTCGAGACATCTGAAGAGAAAGTAAGGATCGAAGCAGGAAACAAACTTGGCAAGAGCACTTTCATGGATTTTGAAGGGAATGAAGTTGATGGGAAAGTTGTAAAACTAGTAAGATAAAATGTCAGAATCACAGGATTGGACAAGACCTACAGGAGTTATCCTGTCTGTTTTTCTGCCTGTAGATAAAAGGAATCTTTAAACTTTTCCCAGGTATTAAGGTGTAAGGTATGCAGAACTTTTAAAAAACGATGTGGGAGGTGTCATAGAGTTAGGGTTTGGTGACTGACTAAGTATGGATAGGGACTGGAAGTGTTCTGGATTGGCTAAAAAGGAGGGAGGGAGAGATCCAATGCCATGTGGAAACCCAAGTGTCCATGTGAAAAGATCATGCTGAGTCTCCACTATGAATGTTCTCCTTCCTTGTGCAATCCTGCCTTTCATCATTTTGACCAGACTTATAAAGTGGCCCCTGGAGGACATTTTCTGACCTTATGGTGTGAGGTTCCCTCAGGCTTTCAACTCTGGACAAACCTGAATGACCAGAGCAAAAGGACATAGTATTCAGATAAGGCCTTTGTGTCTTCTTTTTATCTTATCTTACACTGGAGCCACAGTTCTGGGCAAGGCATTGACTTGATGAAGTATGTCCATTTGCAAAGCATCTAAGTATCCTACTGGAGGCTTTGGCTTTCAGAGGTAATGTGAAGATGGTTAAGAAGGCATCAGGAGCAGAGTGGCCTCAGGTACAGAGCTAATCTTTATTGTATTGAAGTATGTACTCATGTACTCTTCAGAGCCATAAAGGGTGCTATTAAAATATAAGAAATGCTCTCTGCCTTCAAGATTACTAAAATTTAGCTTGAGAGCTAAATCTGGCATGCACACACAAAAAATTATTGCATAATGAAATGCTAAACCATGTGGTGGTAACCATATTACAAGAAATCAGGGAAGAAAGAGATCAGAAAATTAAGAGGGAGTAACCGTGAGTTGTCCAGCATAAGCAAAGGTATAGAGGAGTAAGCATAAACATAGTAAGTACTAGAAGCCAGATGAGAATGTATGTTGTATATGGCAGGCCTCTGGGAAATAATATCTAGTATTTCCTCTGTCTTCTGTCCTAAAGGCTGATCACTGACCTCACTGCTTATGGTCAGATAGACACCAAGACAGGTGACTCTTCATGGTTTCTTTTTCTATTAAGGTATTTTCTTTCCTCCCTTGATTCTACTCAAGCCTGACCTGATAGTCTTGGAAGTGCAGGTATAGGAGGCATTGCAGTTAACAGAGACACTGGCAGCAAAGAAGAGAACAATAATAGTAATGATTCAGGGAGAATCATTACCAGGGTTGCTTGTTTAAAAAGACAAAAAGTCTGCCATGGGTGTGGGAATCTGCATTTTTAATGAACAACCCAGTGATTCTGATTTAAGTGGTTAGTAGAACATACTTTGGGACCTCCATTGGCATAGTGCCTAAGGCATTTGACTGCTAACCAAAAGGATGGTGGTTCAAACCCACCAGCCACTCCTCAGAAGGAAGATTGGGCAATCAACTTCCCTAGAAATACCGCCTTGGAAACCCAAGGAGGGGTCATTATGAGTAGGGATCGACTTGATGGCGGTGAGTTTGGTCTTGGTTTGTCATAAACTAGAGTTGATAGTAAAGTGACAAGTGGAGCTGCCTGGACAATGACCTGGAAATTTATGCATTTCTGGGGTTTATTAAATGATAATTTATCATTTTTATGAGAATTTGTCTTCTTCCCATCTATGTCTCTGAAAAATTTACTTTGCTGTAACCTAAAGAATGCCAGAAAAATGTTCACTTGTGTTTTATTGACGATGCAAAGGTATTTGACTATGTGGATCATACCGAATTATATATGAATAACGTTGCAAAGAATGAGAATTCCAAAATACTTTATTGTGCTCATGAGGAACCTGCACATAGACCAACAGGCAGTCATTCGAACAGAACAAGGGGATACTATGTGGTTTAAGATCAGAAACGGTGGATGTTAGGCTGTAGCCTTTTGCCATATTTATTCAGTCTGTATGCTGAGCAAATAATCTGAGAAACAGGACTATATAAAGAAGAATGAGGCATCAGGATTGGAGAAAGACTTATTAACAACCTGATTTATGCAGATGATACAATCTTGCTTGATGAGAACAAAGAGGACTTGAAACACTTACTATGATGCTCAAAGACTACAGCTTTCAGTATGGATTACACCTCAACTAGAAAACAAAAATCCTTAAAATTGGACCAATAAGCAGCAGCATGATATATAGAAAGAAGTTTGAAGTTGTCAAGGATTTCATTTTACTTCAATTCATAGGCAACATCCATGGAAGCAGCAGTCAAGAAATCAAAAGGCATGTTGCATTAGGCAAATCTGCTGGAAAAGACTTCTTTAAAGTGATAAAAGAGCAAAGATGTTACTTTGAAGACTAAGGTATGCCTGCCCCAAGCCATTGTCTTTTCAGTAGTCTTATATGCATATGAGCTGGACAGTGAATAAGGAAGACCACAGAAGAAATGATGCATTTGAATTGCAGTGGTGGTGAAGAATATTGAATATACCGCGGACTGCCAGAAGAATGAGCAAATCTGTCTTGGAAGAAGGACAGCTAGAATGCTCCTTGTAAGTGAGAATGGCCAGACTATGTCTCTTGTGCTTTGGTCATATTATTAGGAGGGACCTATCCCTCAAGAAGGAGCTCTGGTAGCATAGTGGCTAAAAGCACTTGACTGCTATCCAGAAGGCTGGTGGTTCAAACCGACCAGCCACTCCTCGGAAGGAAGGTTGGGCAATCCTACTTCTGTAGTGATACTGCCTCGGAAACCCAAGGAGGGGTCGCTATGAGTCGGGACCGACTCGACGGCACATAACAACAACAACAACAACATCCCTCAAGAAGGATATCATAATTGGAGTCTTACTTCTCTAGTGCTGCCATAATAGAAATACCAGAAATGGATGGCTTTAATAAACGGAAATTTATTTTCTTACAGTTTAGGAACTAGAAGTCTGAATTCAGAGTGCTGGCTGTAGGGAAAGACCAGGCCAGAAGTCTGAGTTCAGAGCGCTGGCTCTAGGGGCTGGGTGGAGATCACTCCACCTTGGGCTTCAGCTCTGCTTTCCAGGCCCAATGGAGCAAACTGGAGGCTTCTCCTGATTCATGCAGCTGCTGGCTGCTGAGGCTGACAAATCCAAGGTTGGCAGGTAAAATGGAACAATCCCAAAGATCGACAGGTAACATGGCAAGTTACTGGTTTAAGTCCCCAGGGACTGGAGATGATGAATCGTGAATCAAATGCAGGATCCTTTCCATACATACTGGAAACAGGCTGTACCCTGAAGGCAACTCCCCTTCAACTAACTGCTCACAGCAGATTTCACCATGGAGATGATTACACAACATCCAATATCATCTTGGGCAATAACTATATCCAACTGCTAAGCCACTCAAAATCACGGCCCAGCCAAGTTGACATACAACCTCAACTACCACACTTGGTAAAGTAGAGGGTCAGTGAAAGAAAGGAAGACCTTCAATGAAATGGATTGACAGAGTGGCTGCAACAATGGCCTCAAGCACTGCAACAATTGTGAGGATGGTACAGGACCAGACAGTGTTTTGTTCTGTTGTACACAGGGTTGCTATGAGTTGGGAATGACTCAACAGCAATTAACAAAAACAATCTAAGGAGACAGAAGTAGACACTGTTTTAGTGTTAGTTGTATCTTCCCAACTAGATTGTAATCAGCTTAAATATAGGTACCTCTCTTAGACTTTTCTGACTTTCTCTACAGAAACCATGTTTGAGATTGTGAGGTAGCTGGGATGCTCAGGACAAATCCCTGATGCTTTTATGCAACTATCTTGAAAAACCAGGAAGCTGTTTTATATTTGGGACCTCTGGGAGTTCTGGTAGCATAGTGGCTAAGGCACTTGACTGCTAACCAGAAGGCTGGTGGTTCAAACCCACCAGCTACTCCTCGGAAGGAAGATGGGGCAATCTACTTCCGTAGTGATACTGCCTCAGAAACCCATGGAGGGGTCGCTATGAGTCCGGTCTGACTTGACGGCACATAACAACAACAACAGTCTGTAGAGATACCGCGTTGGAAACCCAAGGAGGGGTCACTGAGTTGAGTAGACTCGATGGCAATGAGGTTTTTTTTTTTTTTTTTTTTTTTTAGTTTTAGCTTCAAGTAATCCTGGTGGTGCAACAGTTAAGTGCTCAGCTGCTGAAAGGTTGGTGGTTCAAATCTAACCAGTGGCTCCATGGGAGAAAAACCTGGAGATCTGCTTCTATAAAAATTACAGCCAAGAAAAACCTATAGGACAGTTCTACTCTGTCACATGGAGTTGTTATGAGCTGGATTTGATTTGATGGCACCCAATAACAGTTTTAGCTTCTAGAAATGTACCATTCATCCTCTTCTCTTCCTTCCACCTGTTAATCTTGTGTAGTAAGTTCTCCCCACCCTTTGGCACTCCTCCCCCTGCCTCTTACCAACATAATGACTTGCATGGCAAGAACTCATAGAACAGCTCTAAGGAGCCTAGAGATGGGCAGGTTGTGGCATGTATCAACACTTAGGGGTTGTTGAAATTCCAGGTATACTGTTTTAAAGACATAGCTCCTTGCCCATTTTCTACCCCATTGTCCTAATATTTGGTGATGATAACAATTAGACTGTTAGATCCTATGTAAGGTGGTCTTGGTGCATCATAACTCATCCTTTCACGGTAGCTCTTTCATTAGGCCTTTCTTTGGCTAGTTCATTAGAGAGTTCAACTTCTTCAGATAATCAGTAGGGTCAAAAAACATGCAAGGGTAATTAAAGTTTCATATTGTTGACTCTGACTCATGCTGATCCTGTGAATAGGACAGAGTAGAACTGCCTCATAGGGTTTCCTATGCTGTAATCTTTACAGGGGCAGATTGCCAGGTCTTTTTTCCCATGGAGCTGCTGGTGGATTTGAACCATTGATCTTTTGTTTGGCAGCTGAGCACTTAACCATTGGTCCACCAGTGCTTCTTAAAGTTGCAAATAGAAAACCAAAAAACCAAACTCACTGCCATGGAGTCAATTCCGACTTATAGTGACTCTTCCTTGGGTTTCTGAGGTGGTATCTCTACAGAAATAGATTGCCCAGTCTTCCTTCCAAGGAGTGGCTATTGGATATGAACCGCCAACCTTCTGGTTAGCAGTCAAATGCCTTAGGCACTAGGCCACCAGGACAGTTATTGGTGGTAAACTGTTGGTGTTGCAGTGCTCCTAAGGCTGATAAACAGCAACATTGCTAAGAGGGAATTCTGGGGAAGGAGTTCCTATCAATAGAAACTAAGAGAGGTAGAAAAATAAGAGGCAACCTCAAAGTTTTCAGTTCTGTCTAAAGTCACTTTCTTCATGCCAGCTTCAGATAACACTATTAGGGAGAGGCAAGGTGTCTCTCTTTTCCCAGGCCATATTTTTAGTCAGTTAAGTCAAACATCTTGTTAAACCAGGAAGTCTTGCTCAAGTCTCTCTCTGTTTTTTCAAAGTTCTGAATTTTACTATCTTTATTCAACTGACAGTTGCATCCCACGAGGCATCTTTGTGAAATGTGGGTCACTGCTCTGTGAAGTCCCATCTCCTTTCCCAATGTTTCTAATTCCTTTATTTAAAAAGGAACTCTGGTGGTGCAGTGGTTAAGTACATGGCTGCTAACCAAAAGGGATGGTTTGAACCCACCAGCCACTCCGTGGGAGAAAGATGTGACAGTCTGCTTCCGTAAAGATTACAGCTTTGGAAAATATATGGGGCAGTTCTTCTCTGCCCTGTAGGGTGGCTTTGAGTTGGAATCTACTTGACATATATAAAAGCTCTTAAAAGTGGGTTGGACGAGACAGAAAATAACAAATGCTGGCGAGGTTGTGGAGAGATTGGGACTCTCATGCACTGCTGGTGGGACTGTAAAATGGTACAACCATT
>NW_006921783.1:5319647-5325590 GCF_000298275.1 Orycteropus afer afer | reverse complement strand
AAAAAAAAAAAAAAAAAGTGGGTCGGTAAACTCTTGGAGAAGCCACTACCTAGTGGTGTTATCAGGGCTCATAGATGATACTGTTCCTTGTAGATCAGTATCTTCTTTGTTCCTGCCTCAGCTTCTGCCCAAGAACTGAGTGGGATGTGTATTTCTATCTTATTCACCCAGTACCCTGTGGCATAGAACTTCTCCCCAACTGTTGGCTGTCCTCTGCACTTGTGGCCTTTATCCCTTTCTTGTGTAAGGACCATGAAAGTACTCTGGGTGCACCATGAATTCTTGGGAGTTAGAACCCACTGCTTTCTTCTGAAGTGCAAAAGGCCTACCTCCAATTTTCTTTCTCTGCCTGCCCTATGATTGTATTATGTGTTGGGAATCCTTCCATTCCCTTGTTGTTGTTATTTGCCGTGGCGTCAGACCCAACTCATAGTGACCCCTCCTTGGGTGTCGGAGGTGGTATCACTACAGAAGTAGATTGCCCAACCTTCCTTCCCAGGAGTGGCTGATGGGTTTGAACCATCAGCCTTCTGGTTGGCAGTCAAGTGCCTTAAGCACTGTGCTACCAGAGCTCCCTTTCCATTCCCTAGTTACCATTAATTTTTAATAGCCACCAAGAAAGCTTTGCTATGAAATAAGTGGCAAAACTAGAGGAATTGGATGAATCCATCTCAAAGGTTTGGTGTAACCACACTGGGAGATGGGAGGCACTTGCCAGTCAGAGAAGTCACAAACTGGCTGCCATTTGTTTTCCTTCTTGGGGTAAGAAGTAGATTGTTGTCCTTTTGAACACTGCCCTTCTAAGTGAGCTTTTTTCCCTAAGGCTCTAGGATCCAGCACCTTAGACTCCTTTATGGTGAATTGCTTTGAGGCTGAGGACTAAGCCAAGGGGGCTGGATAGGGAGTTCCAGAACAGGCGTTAGACCTGACTGACTTGGAAACCAGCTTCTTGAGGTTGTTTTGAATTAAACACGATAAGGTCCATACAAGGACTGCACATCGTCTGTTCCAGTAAGTCCGCGCTTGTTCTGAGCTCCTTCCCCTCGTTACAGGCCGGGTAGTCTTGGCCCCTCACTTTCGGGGACCCAGGCGCCTTTACCCCTCATGGGAGATGCATGTGAGACCCTTTCTGACACGCCCCTTTCTGCGGGGAAGAAGAGTCTACCCAGCACCCGCACCCGGTGTGAGGGGTGGTGAGGGCCTGGCCGGAGGCCCCCGAGACTACGGAGGCCGCCCGCCCTCTCGCCGCTCAGCCCGGACTGGCAGAGCGGCGCTCGGACCATCAGCATCGCCTCACATCGCCCCGCCCCGCGCCGCCCTCCTATTGGCTGCCACCCGGCCCTCTGGATCCGCGCCTTGCCGGCTCGGCGGCAGGTCTGAGCCGCAGCCCAGAGCGGGGTCGGAGGCGAACGGCCTGGAGTAACCCCGGACATAGTCACTTCGTGGGGCTCGCGGGCCGAGGTGGGAGGGGGGGCGGGGCTGGCTCTCGAGAAGCCCCGCCTCTTCCCCGTGTGTCTTAAGGGCCTGGTGGTGCGCGCTAGTCAGCCATCGCCGGAGCTGCTGGCGTCTTCTCCCTCCCAGCACCGCCACCGCTCAGGCGTTCCGGGCCCGCCAGACCGCAAACGCCGCCACCCCAAGGTGAGGTTAGGAGCGGTCCCAGAGCCAGTGATTCCGGACCTGGAGAAGCTGGTGCCCGGGAAGGGCGGTAACAGGCAGTGGGCCACCTCCTAGCCTCCGGTCGCACGCGGCCGGGGCTCCATCCCCTCCAGGCGCCGCACCCGGTAGCCCAGCCCTTCCCGTAGGTCTGGGGCCTTGAGGAGACATGTAAGGACCTGGGGTCTCGGTGAAGTTCTCAGACCCCGGAACTGAGAGGCCAATAGCCCAGGGCCCCTAGAAAGGGGCTGGGACGTGTGCCTGGAGCTCGCCGTCCACACACCCCTAGTGCCGGCGTGGTCTGATTCCTTCCAGACCTCTCTCTCCAATCCGATCCCGGACTCCGCAGAGGGAGAAGACCCACGTTGAGAGTGAGGTATTGAGGGTTGAGTCCAGTTGCATTGAAGGTCTCTTCTTCCTTTTTCGTGCGGATTAAGGTGTGGTGGGGTACAGCTCTTGCAGTGTCTTTATATCGTGGGAAAAGTGGGTTGTCCCTGCTCGCAAGATTTTATTATTTGTGAGTGATGTAGTTAATGTTTGTGCCTGTTGTTACTTTCTCCTTCCCGTTTACCATACTGCTCAAGCAAGGGAAGCTGTTGAAGAGAGGATTTAGGAAGGTGATGTAAGGCTAATGATTTCAGAGGAAAATATGCGTGAAAGTCCGGTCAGTTAAAGGCTAACATTATTTTTGGATTTGCAGACAGGCAGGTGGAGACTTGGAATCAACTCTACAAATCAGGAACCTCATGTAGGCATTGTGAGTGGCTCAGAAGAATATGGCTACTGAGATAAGGGGGGATACTTGAATTTCAGCTATTTTTGTTTTGGGGTATAAGTTTGACCTGAATCAAAAGAACCTAGGATTTCCTGATAACATTTGTAACTAAGTGGTGTTTCAGGAATTTCCTAATGTGCAGAATAAACCTTATAACTTCCCTCTTCAGTCTTCAGAAGTTGGTCCTCTTTGAGTCTCTCTGGTTTCATTCATTATTTTTCCTTCCCAGTCTCATAGTGCAGATTAAGAAGCATGCTTTGGTTCCATGGTTTCCTCTTCCTCAGGGGGTAGGAGTACTCTGATTTGTTTCTTGCTTCTTGGTGGGGATGTCTTGGATATCTGTGATGAGAAGATTTCTATGCTGTCTATTTGACTCCTACTTTTCAGGAAAGCATTGTGGGCTCACAGAGCAGGCCAGCTGTTTACAGTATCCAGGTAGGTTACTGCTTGCTACAAAGTAGCAAGCTTCTTCCCACTTTTCTTGCTTTAGTTTCTTCACTTCTAAATACTATTTAAGGCATAACTGGAGGATTGTTGTGGACACAAGAGTAATTAACAAACGTTGTAAAGTAGCATATGAAAGACATTAGGGATAAAATATTAATTTGTGAAGCTGCCTGTGTTTACTTGTGTTGCAGAACTGTGTGTGTGTGTGTGTGTCTGATTTACCAGTGCAGAATAGAAACATGTCAGGCATACATCTAATTATTTTTAAAATGGGAGGAAAGGCTGGGAAATGGTGGCATTTCACTTAACGAACTTTAAGTTCATTATAAAGTCAGTAGTCCTGGAGAGAACTCTCTCATCTAGATGTTGACTTCTCTCCCATGGTATGCATAGATCCAAGTATCCATCACTATGTAACACTCTGTTTCCTTTTCAGTCAGTGACTAGGACAACATTTTTACCTGTCATACAGGCCTGGGGCTAGTATTTTTCATTTTTTTTTTTTTCTGGATAAGTAATATCCTAATTGTCTTGGTTGAGGAAAGAAGTAAATTAAAATTGTTGGAATAATACAGTGGGAATTAGTATTTTCAGTTGTGGAGAAGAGAATCTTTAAAATTCAGAAACATAACTTGTTATATCATTATCTAACATTCTTAAAGATTAATAATGATAGGAGCTATGTAACAACCATCTCTCTAAAGCCCTTAAAACAAGATTACAAAGAAGTGAATGAACGCTAAAGACTCATTGGCTGAAAAAAATTAACTATTGAGGTGACTAATATTTTCTAAGGAAATCTTTGTTGATCTTTCATTTCAACAGATAATTGCTTAGGTTTTTTTTATTTTTAAATTTTACACAACTTTTAATTGAGTGTCATAGCTTTACTTGAATTTAAAGGACTATTTGAAGGTGGTTTTAAATAAATGGGAAACTCATGACAAATGCACTTACACAAAGAATGTGAATCTGATTGATAGGACAAAGTTGAGCTACCCAACCTTAATACGTGATCCAGTTTGCTTACCATTTGGTTATTTATTCAAATTACCATTAAACTTATCTAGTCTTAGAATGTTTAAGGGGGCAAGTGAAAAGTGGCTTCAACAAAAAGGGATGTTAAGGACCTTACTTAAACTTCGGTTACCCCAGTTGGTTCCATTATCTATTAATATTATTTGGGACTTAAGCTGATCCCATTCTTTCAGCTGCCATTCTCATCTTCCTTTACATGAGAACCCACAATAATCTTTACCGTCTCATGATGTCAGGAATTGAAATTGCATGGCAGTACTAGTTATAAAGTGGTCATCCTGGATACTTTCCAATGTTGTTGTTGTTGTTTGCCGTTGAGTCGGCCCCGACTCATAGCGAACCCTCCTTGGGTTTCCGAGGCAGTATCACTATGGAAGTAGGATTGCCCAGCCTTCCTTCCGAGGAGTGGCTGGTGGGTTTGAACCGCCAGCCTTCTGGTTAGCAGTCAAGTGCCTTAGGCACTATGCTACCAGAGCTCCCAATAAGCATGTATAAATGGTCTTCATCTTTTGAATGATAACACAAAGTTTGCAAATTCCAAATTAACTCCTGGAATTAAGTTTGAAAAACAGTTTCAGTCAGTTTTGGAGAATCTGTTTTTATGAAGTATAAGAGCTTGTTTATGAGTATTTGATTATTTCCTACAATAGAAATTCAGGGAATTACCAAGGGAGGCTAAGACCTCCTCTTGAGTAGGTATGAGAAGAATGAGAAACTTACACAGAGGTGTGCTCAGAAACATAAGAAATTTTTTTTAATGCATTTTATTGAAATATAATTTATGTACAGTGAAATACACAAAACTAAAGTGACATGGGTCAACGCATTTTTTTTTGTAGTGTTCCCTCCCTTCCCCTCCCACCCCTAGCAACCAACAAAGAAAGCTTCCCTCCATATATAAACCTTTCCTTGACCTTCCACAACAGCGAACTAATACTATATTTGTCCTTCTGTGATTGACTTATGTCACTCAGCATAATGTCCTCCACGTTCATCCATAGTATGTGGTGTTTTGCAGACTCTACATTATTCGTTAGTGCTGCATAGCATTCCATTATGTGTATGTACCATAGTTTGGTCATCCACTCTTCCACTATAAATCAGAGATAAGTCCCTTGCCAGATACGTAATTATCGGCAAACATGAATTTGTTGCTGTTGTTTTTGTTATGTGTTTTTTTGTGGTGTCGATTTCTTTGTTGCATCTAATTTTCTATACTGAACTCGTTTTGTTTATGAATTGTGTTATCACTTCCTTCATTGATGTTGTTTTAGTATTTGCTGAATACTTAAGCTGGTCCTCTTTTTTGATGTGAAGGTTTATCGTTTTTCTTTGAGGTTACCCTGTGATTTATAGTTTTCTTCCCAAGTTTAGAACAGTCCGTTCTATCTTGTAGTTGTTTTGACTTCCCTACCGTCTAGAAGTTTTGTAACGACAGGTATTTCACTCTTTTTGGTTTGTAGTTGTCCTCATTTGTCAATTGATGTCTCTGGTTCTCTGTTTCACAATCTTGTAGGCTTCTTCACTTTGGATATTTCCATAGCTCAGTTGGTTTCTGGGTTATATAATCATGTATGTTAATGGTAAGTTGTTGTTGGCTGTTGTTGCCTCTCTGTCCAAAGGGCTCCCTTTAGCTTCTCTTGTAAGGCTGGTCTGGTTTGAACAAATTCCTTTAATTTCTGCTTATCTGGAAATATCCTAATTTCACCATCATATTTGAAGAACAATTTTGCTGGGTACATAATTCTTGGTTGGAAATTTTTCTCTTTCAGTGTTTTATATATATTATCCCATTGTTTTTCACTTGCCTGCTTTCTGCTGCGAAATTCAAGCTTAGTCTTATTGGTTGCCCCTTGTAGGTAACTTTTTGTTTTTTCCCGTGCTGCTCTCATGATTCTTTCTTTGTCTTTGTTTTTGGTAAGTTTGATGATGATATGTCTGGGTGATTTTCTTTTGGGGTCTATCCTGTTTGGGGTTCGTTGGACTTCCTGAATGGAAAAATTGTCAAGGAGGGTGTTGTTCAGTTTCCA
>NW_006921783.1:5314814-5316965 GCF_000298275.1 Orycteropus afer afer | reverse complement strand
AGGCTCCGTCTGAGCACACAGACTGTGATGGAGTTCCTGTGGGCCCAGAACGTAGGTGGGAGTGGGGGTTGGCTGCGCCTCCGTTCACCAAGTGGGTGTGGAGCGTAAGAGTAACAAGAGGAATGTCGCACCTTTTCAGTCTTGCACGTCCCAAGTGTCCTTGGGGTTGCTGGCAAGCAGAAGGTGTTCTTAAGCCCCTGAATATGCGAGAGCGCTGTCTCTTTAAATATCCAGAATACTCAAGCTGCTTGTAAACCTTCAAAATGGCGGTTCCCTCTGGACTGCGAAAAGTCCACAGCTCAGTTCGCCTTTCTCTTCACCTTCTCCATTTATTCCCCAGCCACCAGAGCAGTCCTCCGTGCAGTTCCTGGCTAGCAGGGCTGAATTTTAAGTTAATTCTTAGGTCCTACCACCACTCAGGAATCTCCAAGCTGTCTCTGCTGTGCTGTCAGGATTGCTCAGGTTCGCTGCCAGACCGCTGCTTTGTCTGTCTTGCAAATTCTTCTGTTAGTTGGGGTTTAGTCCACTTCTATATCCTTCTCTTCAAGGCTCAGGAGTCCAGGATTATCTTCTGTGTCTGTGTTAATGGGTTTCCCTTTTCTTTGTTGAAGAGGGTCTGTGCAGTCTTTCTGCCTAGTCCACCATCTTACCAGAACTCCTGAATGGAAAAATTCTCATCTTTCATCATACCAGGAAAATTCTCTTCCAAACAAATCTTCGATAATTTTCTCTGTGGTTTTGTTTGTTTCTTCCTGTTGTGGAATTCCAGTGATACTTGGGTTATTCCTTTTGATGATATCCCACATGAACCTTAGGCTTTCTTCATTTTGTTTTGATCTTTTTCTGGTTTATCCCTTTCCAAAGAAGTGTTAAGGTATTTGCCTTCAATCTTCCTAATTCTGTCTTCCATTGATTCAATTTTGCTCCTTTGCCCATTCAATGTCTTATCTATTTCTGAAAATTTAGAGTTAACCTTTTGGATTTCTGTGTGTAGATTGTGTATCATTTCTATTTTTTAATTTATTTTGTCATTTTGTTCTTGCATTGTCTTTTGAAATTGTAGTGTTTTCTCTGTGTTTTCTTTGATCTGCCTCTCAATTCGTTGAATATACCTAAATATAATTCTTTTGAATTCCTTATCAGGGAGTTCCAATGTTGCATCTTCCTCAGCGATGTATTTTGGGTCTGTATCCTAGTCCCTCCTGCTTTATCTTGCTTCTTTGTATGGACTATGATGCTCTGTTGTCGCCGAGGCATTGTGATGTTTTTGTGTTTATATTTAATTGGTGATTGTATGTTGGAGTGATTTGGCCACGATTTTCGTTTTCTTTGTACATTATCTATGCAAGCAGGTTACTGTGTTCTGTTCACTAGTTGGCAGCACTTATACACTCACCACCTGTCTCCTTTCCCGTTGTCAGTCTCTCGTATATCCCTGCCGACCTTGGCAAATAGAGCCTATTCTTAGGTACCTGGAATCCCAATGAGAATGCTATCACTTTAAAATCTAAAATGGTTGTCACTTGTAAAGATTTAAAATGGCTGTGCCCTAGGTCACTTTAAACATCCAAAATGGCCACCACTTGTAAAAATTCAAAATGGCTGCACCCTTGGTCACTTTAAATATCCAAAATGGCCACAGCTGGTAAACATTCAAAATGGCTGTGCCCTCGGACACTTTAAATATCCAAAATGGCTGCTGTGTGTAAACAATCAATATGGCTTCACCCTCTGGACAGCGGAAAGTCCACAGCTCAGGTTCTTGCCTTCCTTGCTGTTTCCCTTTCTAGTCTATAGGCCACCAGCGCAGTTGTCCCTGCAGCCCTTGGTGACCAGGGCTGATCTTTAGGTCAATTCTGAGGTCCCAACACCACTTGGAAATATTCAAGCTGTTGGTCTCATCAGAGTAGCTGATAGTCCGTAGCTCCAACCGTCTCTCTACTAACTATTTTTGTTCAGGTTTTTCCACTAGTTGGTGCCTAATCCACAGGAGCTCTGGTAGCATAGTGCCCAAGGCACTTGACTGCTAACCAGAAGGCTGGCGGTTCAAACCCACAAGCCACTCCTCGAAGGAAGGTTGGGCAATTTACTTCTGTAGTGATACTGCCTCGGCAACCCAAGGAGGGGTCGCTATGAGTCGGGGCCAACTCG
>NW_006921783.1:5311898-5314559 GCF_000298275.1 Orycteropus afer afer | reverse complement strand
CTGGGATTATCTTCTGTATCTCTGTCAATTGTTTTTTCTTTTCTTTGTTGAAGAGGGTCTGTGTCACTTGTCTGCCTATTCCTCCATCTTTCCGGAAGTCCCAGAAACATAAGAAATTTATTATAAGGAAAGTAAGAGTAAAGTAAAGAGTACACTCCTCGAAAGGAAGACTGGGCAGTCTACTTCCATAGTGATACTGCCTTGGAAACCCAAGGAGGGGTTGCTATGAATCAAATCGACTTGATGGCAGTGAGTTTGTTTGTTTGTTTTTAAGAATAAAGTAAAAGCAAAGCATGTACAATACAAGAGCAGGAAGGGAGCTTATAAAGGTCTGTAGATGGCAAGTTGCCCAGTGATGGCAGGCTGGTCTGAGTCCAAATAACCACTGACCCCTTTCTGCTTTTCAGGGCTATTTATGCCTGGATTTAAGGAGCTGGGGATGAGGGTTACATATCTGTTCCCAGAGAGAATGGCACCGGGCCCAGGCTGGTGGGGCCCTGGGCAGCGTCTTGTGACCACCACCTGTGCTATACTCTGATAAGATGTTGCTATCAGCAACTTAATAAATTGTAACTTATAAAGAAGGGCCCTACTGTCTTTGGAGAGACAAAGGGGGTGAGTTAGCAAATTTCTTTGTTGACCAAACAAGATGGAGTCCAGGAGTCATTTTGGGTGGCTTTAGAGCTGTGCCCTATGCAACTCACTAATAAGTTCCTAAAAATTACCCAGTTTTTGTAGATAGCTTTCAAATCTATCCTTAGTCATATAAATTTGCACACATATATATGCAGGAGCACCCATGCTCCAGGTTGAGAGAATAATAGACTGATAGGAGCTGGTTAGTTTTAAGTTTATTAGGAGTAATGTCAATAGATTAATATCAAAAGGATGGATAGCCAGGTGGTTGTTTGTGCTTTAGCATTTGGTAGTATTCCTGGTCCAACAAGGCAAGCAGTATAAATTTCTCTGTGTTGCTAACTAATGAAACCCCCAAATTTAATAAAACTTACAGTATTGGAAAGTACCTTAGGGATTTTCTAGTCTAGTTTTCCACTTAATATGAATATTTTATGTAATCTCAAACCAAACTCATTGCCATCAAGTCAATTCTGACTCATAGTGACCCCTGTTGGGTTTCTGAAGTGGTAAATCTTTGTGCTGCAGCGTCCTTCCATGGGGTGGCTGGTGGGTTTGAACCGTCAGCTTTCTGGTTAGTAGTCAAATGTCTTAGGCACTACACCACCAGCGCTCCTTATTTTATCTAATAGTCCTATGTAAAACTTCCAGCTATAGGCAGCTCACCATCTGACCTAATTCATCTTGGGGTAAATTAGTTGAGATTTCTTTATTATTTTCAACTTAAAACTGTTTTCCTAGGACTGCATAGAATGTTGTAGCTCCAAAAGGATTAGTAGTTTTTGCTTTGACCTGTAAATTTCTCTAGCTCTAGATTTGTGCCAGGTAATATAAATTACAATGCCTTACATCTAGAGGATATGGAAGCAATATTTCTTCAAGGAAGAAATTCTTGTCTTAGATACTCTTTGGAAGGTCTCTGATACATGTGTGTCATGGGTTTGGCTTTCTCTGAATGTTCCTCAATGAAATAAAATTATGAGCATGAATTAATTCATAGTCCCAGAGTTTTTTGAATTTGCAGAACGGCTTTTTACGTAGAGGCTTCTAAATGTTTCTCAAGACTAATGCTTGAAATAAATGCTCTGCTCTTGATCCGTACCTCCGAGTTTGTAACTCACATATTCAGTTTTAATTCTGATGAAACACCCATCCTGCAAAAGCCTAGTGCTTGTACAACATTGTGAGGTGATAAATCTAAAACAATTGGAAGAGACGTTTCCAAGCTTTATCGAGGTAATAACTCAGAATCACTTACATAGTAACACATATTAGTAAATCAGTGAGTGACATGAAAATTTTCTGGCCACATGCTCTCAGGCAGGTTTGAGTTTAAGGGATCATACTGGCATGGATTAACTGGTTGAGCTTTTTATTAAACTTACTTAAAAATAAATGAAATTTAAAAATCTTACATAAATTGTTGTTAGCTGTTGTTGAGTTTGCCCCTGACTCATGGATACTCCATGCACAATGGAATGAAACACTGTCAGGTCCTGCATCTTCTCATGATCTGTTGCAGGTTGCACTGCTGTGATCCATAGGGTTTTCAAGTTGTTTAGAAGTAGATGACCAGGGCTTGCTTTCTAGTTTTAATTTGGAAGCTTCACTGAAACCTGTTGAGCATAGCCTCACATAAGCCTCCATTGATGGGCAAGTGATAGCTGCACTTGAGATGCATTGGATGGGAATCAAACCCAGGTCTTACACATCAAAAGCAAGACTATGACCATTGAGCCACCACTACCCCTAAGTAGGGGGTAAGTAGTATTCAGAATTCAAGAAGTATAAAAAAGTATACAGTGACATTCTCACTCCTAACTTTGTCTCATCAGAGGCAACCAGTGTTACTAATTTCTTACAGTTCTTAATAATTTCTAGATATTTTATTCATGTTTCAAGCAAATGCTCATATATATTCTTTCCTCATCTACTTTTTATACAAATTATGAATACTTTATACACCTTTGGTTTCTTCATTTAACATTATTGTTGTGTCGTTGTTATATGCCGTCGAGTCGGACC
>NW_006921783.1:5306527-5311398 GCF_000298275.1 Orycteropus afer afer | reverse complement strand
TTTTTTTTTTTTTTAATTTGTTGTATACCTGCTTGTCTGTAAATAACATAACTTGCCTTGCTACTTCTTGATTTTTCCTTATTAGGTATTACTTTTTGATGTCTGACTTTAGAAGATGAAGATTTGGCTTTTCTTTTGTCTCCTTAGCCTCACAATTTGCTTCACCTTCCCCAGTCCCCACAATTAAGTACTCAGATGAGTTATGTTGTAACTTTTGTTAAAATAATATTCAGTCTTAACATTATTATGAATATGTAAATACTATATAGAACTTAGGAGCTCTGGTAGGGTAGTGCCTAAAGCACTTGGCTGCTAACCAGAATGCTGGCGGTTCAAACCCACCAGCCACTTCTTGGAAGGAAGGTTGGGCAATCTACTTTTGTAGTGATGCTGCCTCGGAAACCCAAGGAGGGGTTGCTATGAGTCAGGTCTGACTCGATGACAGATAACAACAACAACATATAGAACTTAGGAGCTCTGATGGTATAGTGGTTAAGGCATTTGGCTATTAACCAGAAGGCCAGTGGTTCAAACCCATTAGGTGCTCTGTGGAAGAAAGGTGAGGTGTGGTCTTTTCTGTAAAGATTTGTAGCCTCAGAAACCCAGTGGGGTCACTATGCACTGTAATCGACTTGATGAAAGTGAGGTGTGTTTTTTTTTTTTTTGGTTTATATAGGATTTAGTTGTGTAATATCCCATGATTACTTTTCTATCCTACATAACTCTTTCCCTAGAATAGTAATGGTCTTGATTTTTGCTTCCATAGTTTTCTATGTACTTACCATTCATTCAGCCTCCCTTTTTACCAAATTTCTAAATCTCTCAGGACATTGAGAAGGATCAGATACTCCGTTAATTTTTATCTTCTATAAAATTTCTCTCAGACTCTTCTGACTGTTCCAATCTAGATTGCTTTCCCACTGCAACTGGTACCTATCAATTATCTTGGGCTTACTTTTACCATTATCCTGGGAATCTTCTTTACATCTCTTTTGTTGTGGAGACATTATTTCCTTTGTCTTCCTTATTATTGACTTATTCCCTAATTTTGGTGGAGAATATCCTCCAGTAGCATCCTGAGAAAGAGTGAAAAAAAAAACAAAAAAACCTCACTGTTGTCAAGTTGGATCTGACTCATAGTGACCTTGGGTTTCTGAGGCAGTATCACTACGGAAGTAGACTGCCCAACTTTCCTTCTGAGGAGTGGCTGGTGGGTTTGAACTGCCAGCCTTTTGGTTAGCAGTCACATGCCTTAGGCACTACATCACGAGAGCTCCCTGAGAAAGAGTATGTGGGAGGTAAATATTTTCCCCAACATTGTGTTTTGAAGTTTTAAACCTACAAAAAGTTGAAAGAGTAGTACAATGAACACTCCATGCTTGACCTGCTGTTGTTGTTCAGTGCTGTTGAGTCGACTCCGACTTCCAGCGCCCCCATGTACAAAGAACGAAACACTGTCGTGGTCCTGTACCATCCGTACAGTCCCTGCTATACTTAAGTCCATCATTGCAGCCACTGTATCAGTACATCTTGTTGAGGGTCTTTCCCTTTTTATTGACCCTCTACTTTACCAAGCATGATATCCTTCTCCAGGAAATGGTCTCTTCTGACAACATGACCAAAGTAGGTGAGACAAAGTCTGGCCATTATCATCTAAGGAGCATTCCAGCTATGCTTCTTCCAGGACAGATTTGTTCTTTTTCTGGCAGTCCACAGTATTTTCAGTATTCTTCGCCCACACTACAATTCAAAGGCATCAACTCTTCTTAGGCCTTCCATTTTCATTGTCCAGCTCTCACATGCATATGAGGCAAATGAAAACACCATGGCTTGGGTCAGGCTCACCTTAGTCTTCAAAGTGGCATATTTGCTTTTTAACACCTTGAAGAGGTCTTTTGCAGCAGATTTGCCCAATGCAATAAACATCATTTGATTTCTTCATTGTTGTTTCCATGGGCATTGATTATGGATCCAAGTAAAATGAAATCTTTTGCAACTTTAATCTTTTCTCTGTTTATGTGATGTTGTTAATTGGTCCAGTTGAGAGGATTTTTGTTTTCTTTATGTTGAAGTGTAATCCATACTTTGATCATCAGTAAGTGCTTTAAGTCGTCTTCACTTTCAGCATGCAAAGTTGTGTCATCTGCATATCTCAGGTTGTTAATGATTCTTTATCTAATCTTGATGCTGCATTTTTCTTCATATAGTCCAGCTTCTCAGATTATTTGCTCAGTATACAGATTGAATGAGTCCAGTGAAAAAATACAATCCTGATGCACAACTTCCCTGATTTTAAACTGTGCAGTATTCCTGTGTTCTGTCTGAACGACTGCCTCTTGGTCTATGTACAGGTTCCTCATGAGTGCAGTTAAGTATTCTGGAATTCCTATTCTTCTCACTGTTAATCCATTTAATGCTAATCATCTGTCATGATCCACACAATCAAATGCTTTTACATGGTCAGTAAAACACAAGTAAACATCTTTCTGCTATTCTTTGCTTTCAGCCAAGATTCATCTGACATCAGCAGTGATATCCCTCATTCCACATCCTCTTCTGAATCCAGTTTGCATTTCTGGAAGTTCCCTGTCAATATACTGCTGCAACCGTTTTTGAATTATCCAATGCCCCAGTAGTACCATAGAGTAAGTCTTCTTTTGAAAGCCCAGTGTGACTGTGTCATTCTTGACCTAGATTCATCCATTTTTAACATTTTACCATATTTTTAAAAAAATATTTTGTTTTCAGTAAAATTTTACAGAAAATTAAATTCTCATTTAACAATTTCCACACAATTTGTTCCGTAACATCAGTTATATTTTACAGTGTGTCATCTTTCTCATTATTTCTGTTCTGGTTGTTCCATTTCCAGTAATCTAGTTTTCCTGCCCTCTTGCCTTCTCATCATTGTTTTAGAATAAGTGGTTTCCTATAAATGATTTTATTAAAGAGGCATGTTGTTGTTGTTGTTGTTATGTGCCGTCGAGTCGGCCCCGACTCATAGCGACCCCTCCTTGGGTTTCCGAGGCAGTATCACTACGGAAGTAGGATTGCCCAACCTTCCTTCCGAGGAGTGGCTGGTGGGTTTGAACCGCCAGCCCTCTGGATAGCAGTCAAGTGCTTTTAGCCACTATGCTACCAGAGCTCCTTAAAGAGGCATAGTACTCAAAAAAAAAAAAAAAAAGCCCAAGATAAAAAAGTGGTGTGTGTTTAATTTTATGAGGCTGGATGTTACTTTTAGCTAAAAGATGAGCTCATGGTTCATAGTTTAAAGAGTATCTCAGGGTGATATCTCAGGGAGTCCTCCAGTCTCAATTGGTCCAGTAAGTCTGAACTTTTTAAGGATTTGAGTTCTCTTCTACATGCTCTGTTTTATCAGAATTCATCTATTGTGTTCCTGATCAGAACAATCTGCAGTTGTAGCCAGGCACCATCTAGTTCTGTGGGCTAGTTGCTTCTCTGAGCCTTTGGTTTCCTTCATTCTTTTTAACTGAGGATGATACATAGAGACCAGTAGTTGTATCTTAGATAGCCACTTGCAAGTTTTTAAGATCTCAGATGCTAGGATATATAACATTATCTTTATGAATTGTGTTATGTCCCATGAGACTATGGTCCTAAGCATTTGGACCCCATAAGCCAATTCTGTGAAGTATTTAATCAGTATTTATGTTTGTACCCCCTATGTGCTTTATTGTATATATGAATATATATGGATATATACACTTACACATATATACATACACTGCATAAAGGTATGTATTACTTACTATTTTAAAATTTTTGTTGTGATTTGGGTGAAAGTTTACAGAGCAAATTCATTTTCCATACAGCAGTCCATACGCATTTTGTTTCATGATATTGACTGCAATTCCCCACAATGTAACAGCTCCCTTCCCACTTCCTCCCTCTAGCTACCTCTTCCCTGTGTCCTTCCTTCCTACGCATTCCTGTCCCCTAAACTGTCTCCCTGTGCAAACACTGCCCTTCTCTTGTCCCACGATTGATCACTCTACGGAGTGTATCTGCCTGATGTAAATGTTCACCCCATATACCTGGAAGCCCACAGGAGTGAGTTCAGTTCCAGACCTGAAGGGTAACTAGGGCCCATAATCTTAGGGTTCTCACCAGACTGTATCAGACCAACAAACCTGGCCTTTTTTTTTTCTTTCATGATTTTGAGTTTTGTTCCATGTTGTTCTCCCACTCTATCCAGGATCCCTTGCACTGATCCCTTTCTAAGTGGTTGATAGTGGTAGCCAGGCACCATCTAGTTCTTCTGGTCTCAGGTCATATAGGCTGAGAATCACATGGTCTACTAGTTCCTTGGACTAATTGTTTCTATGCATCTTTGTGGGTTTTTTTTTTTTTTTTTCCATTTTTCTTTGCTCTGGACAAGGAGAGACCCATTGTTGGATCTTAGATGGCCACTTGTCAGCTTTTAAGATCCCAGTAACTACTCCCAAAGTAGGATGTAGAACAATATTTTTGTGTAGTGTGTTATGCCAGTTGAGCTTGATATGCCCTGCAACCATGGTTCCAAGCCCACAGGTCTAACTACTTGCTCCCTCGGAATGGTTAGCTGTGGCCAAGAAGTTAGCATAACTTTTTAAATATTTGGACATTCTTGCAGCACATACAAATATATATCTACAAGTGTAGAAATATCACATGGCAACCTTATATATGGTCATGGGTATATTCCTTTTTGCCTAGACATACCTGATCATTCAGCTTGTCTACTCATTTATTTACCTATAGATTAAATGTTTATTATCACTGGCAGTGCAGTATTGTATGTGTAAAAGTGTTTATCTTTGTTGTCTGTACCTCTTTTGTACCTCTCTGTGTCTTCCCCTTCCTCAGCGCCA